>NC_080162.1:61083433-61383433 GCF_950295315.1 Erinaceus europaeus
TAAAGTAGTAATGGAGACTTTTTTATTTTAATTTTTTAATTAGTGATTTAATATTGATTTGGAAGCTACAACAGTTCTCCCAACATTACAGACAGAGTTGACTATTGTTTATATATATTTACCCATTTTTCTATGGACCTGCCTTCTCTTCCTTCCTAAGTCACACCTACTACTTCTGAGTGAATGGAACCTTTTCAAAAAGTTGTCTGACTAGATGTCTACCATTTTAAGAACATCAAAAACTTATGTATTTTATGAAATCTAACATTTGACTGAAGAATGTCTGTTACACTCACTTAAATGAATACTCTTTTTCTTTTAAAAGTTTGAGGGGCAAGTGGGTAGGAGAAGTAACCAGGGAGACACACAGCTGTAGCACATTGAACTTTCATACCTGAGATTCTTAGGTCCCACATTGAATCCCCCACACCAGCATAAGCCAGTTCTTTGGTCTCTCTCTCTCTTTCTGTCCATCTCCATCATTCATTAAAAAATAAGTAAAATCTGAAGGAAATATTGCTTATACATTATGAATAAATGGTTGAATTTCTACAGTGTTGTTAAATTCCACTGAACACTAGGTAGTGGAGCACTTAAGGATGTATTGACTGTGTGTTCTTTAAAATAGACCAGTTTTATGATAGTAGCTGGTAGAATTCAGTCACTGGATGATTTATTGGTCCACATGGGTTTATTGGTTCACACTTTATTAAGAACCATGTAGATACAAGTTCACTTTATTCTAAACTAAACTTTAACTGTTCTTGATAACCTATCCCCATATTAGGCAACAACTAAAGAAGTCTAAATACTGGCAGGAAGCCAGCTGCCTCATCCCAGACAGCCAAATTAGGCAAGCATTCTTTTTTTATTTTATTTTATTTTATTTTTTTAAGAAAGTATTAATTAACAAAACCATAGGGTAGGAGGGGTACAATTCCACAAAATTCCCACCACCCAATCTCCATATCCCACCCCCTCCCCTGATAGCTTTCCCATTCTCTATCCCTCTGGGAGCATGGACCCAGGGTCATTGTGGGTTGCAGAAAGTAGAAGGTCTGGCTTCTGTAATTGCTTCCCCGCTGAACATGGGCGTTGACTGGTCGGTCCATACTCCCAGTCTAGGCAAGCATTCTTAAGAATCACAAGGCAAAGTGGCTATTAGTGATTTTACTTGTACATTTTAAGAGTGCCCAGAATTTCAAATATAGAAAATTCGTGTTTATTTCCATCTTCTTAGAACTGCTAGGAGGATCTCTAGGGTACATGCCTTGCTCTGCACATGGCCCTTAGGATGTATCCTTAGGAGAGGAATTGCAGGATCATAGGTTACGTCCATTTCTAGCCTTCTGAGAGTTTTCCAGGCTGTTCTCCACAGAGGTTGGACCCATTTACATTCTCACCAGCAGTGTAGGAGGGTTCCTTTGACCCCACAACCTCTCCAACATTTGTTGCTGCTTCCTTTTCTCATGTATGACATTCTCTCTGGAGTGACGCGATATCTCATTGTTGCCTTTATTTGCATTTCTCTGACAAAGACTTGGAGCATCTTTTTCATGTGTTTCTCAGCCTTTTGAATCTCTTCTGTAGTGAATATTCTGTCCATGTCCTCTCCTCATTTTTGGATGGGGTTATTTGTTGTCTTGTTGTTGAGTCTGGCAAGCTCTTTATATATTTTTGTTAATAGCCTCTTGTCTGATGTATGGCATGTAAAGATCTCCCATTCTGTGAGGGATCTCTTGGTTTGGGTAGTGGTTTCTTTTGCTGTACAGAAGCTTTTTAATCTGATGTAGTCCCATAGGTTTATACTTGCCTTAGTCTTCTTTGTAATTGGATTCGTTTCATTGAAGATGTCTTTAAAATTTATGCAGAAGAGTTCTGCCAGTATTTTCCTCTAAGTACCTTGTCAGGCTAGCTTCGCGGGTGGGAGAGAGAGACGACCAGGGACTCATGGCTGAGTGGTACGCAGTTCAGTCTTTATTCATATGGAATGCAGCACAATCTAAGCTATCTCTAATCACAATCTTGTCCTTATATATCCTGAGGCAGAAGAGTCAGGTCCGAAGAGGATGTACGTAGGATAGGGGGTGGGGAGAAGGAAAAAGCATGCAAAACAGTGATGATTAAACCAATGCCCTGGAGGCAGGGCGGTGCTTAGTTAACCGTGGTTATGTAAATAGAATTCAGTGTTAAGCAGGGAGGATTAAACCAATGAAACAGAAGGGGTCTTAGTAGCAGAATTTAGAAGCAGACCAACAGTACCTGATAGTTTCTGGTCCTTTTTTGCGAGCCATTGGCTTGTATGATAGTTTTCCATGCTTTCACTCTGAGTTTGTGTTTGTTTTGTTGAGTTAGGTGGGTTTCCTGTAGACAGCATGTTGTTGGGAGGTCTTTCCTGATCCATCTTCCTACTCTTTGCCTTTTAGTACATGAATTCAGGCCATTGACATTTATTGATAACAAAGATTGAAGATATTTTAATGCCATTCTTGTAGATTTTTAGAGTGCTCTGACATATGGCATATTTATGGTGGTCTGACTATTTATAGGAGACCTTTCAGAACTTCTTTCAGGGCAGGCTTGGTGGTAGTTGACTCAACTGTTGCTTGTGTGAGATGGTTTTGGTGTCTCCCTCTAGTCTGAATGACAGTCTCGCAGGATACAGTATTCTTGGTTGAAAGCCTTTCTCATTGAGCACTCGTTAGATATCTTGCCATTCTCTTCTGGCCTGTAGTGTTTGTAGGAGAAGTCTGCTGCTAATCTTATGGGTTTCCTCTATAGGTGACTCTTTGTTTTTTCTCTTGCAGCCCTCAAGAACCTTTCTTTATCCTTATTCCTTTCCATTCTAAGTATGATGTGTCTTGGTGTCTTTAAGTCTGGGTTAATTCTATTTGGGACCCTCTGGGCTTCTTGAATCTTTATGTCTTTGATGTTGTCTAGACTGGAGAAGTTCTCAGCTATTATGTCCTGGAGAATGCTTTTTTTCCCCCTCCCTCTCTTTCTTCCTCTTGTACGTCAATAATGCATATATTCTTTCTTTTGAAGTCATCCCATAGGTTTCTGTTGTTGTTTTTGTATCTCTTAATCTCCTTTTGAGATCTCTTACTTCTTTTTTAGTTGTCTCTAACTAGCCATCAATCTTGCTAATTCTGTCTTCAGCCTCATTTATTCTATTCTCTCTCCCCTCTATTGTTTTCTGGAGCTCATCTATTTTCTTACTCTGTTCTGATACTGTTTGAGCTTGTTCAGCTAGCTGTGTTCTTAGCTCAGCTACTTCAGCTTTCAGCTCTCTAATAACCTTGAGATAATTAGTGTTTTCTTCCAGGGTCTCCTTTGTTGTTTCTGCATTTCTGATGACAATTCTTTCAAACTCTTTACTCACTCCTCTGATTATTTCCTTAACTAGTGTTTGGATGTTGACCTCATTCTTTTCTGTTTCATCCTTTGGGGAGCTTTTAACTGGACTCTTGTCCTGGTTCATTTCTCCAGTATTCCTTCTTGTTGGTTTAACCATTCTATATAGTATGTTATGAGGTCCCTCTCTCAGTACTATTCAAATTACTGATCAGTCTTGCCTGCATTGACTTTTGTCTAAGGTACTTAAAGGGTTTACAGTTGTGGAAATTGACAGTTGTTTCAATATTATTTTAATCCCTGAGTTGTAGCTCAGTGGCTTTTAAAACCTCTTTTGTTCTTTTTCTTCTGTGTAGGCTATGGGAGCCTGAGGGCTTTTAAACTATAAGTAGGATTCTTAGCTTAATCCCTCACTTCTGACCTAGAGGTAAACCAGGTTGGGCCAGAGATAATACAGTGGTTATGCAAAGAGACTCTCATACCCCATGGATCCAAAGCTCCAGACTCAATTCAGCTTTTCTGCCAAGCCGGGCAGCACTGCAGCACCCTGTGTGTTTCTAAACAAGTCCTGTTTATAGTCTGTATGTTCTGAGGAAACTATTCACTATGTTCTCATCAAGAGAACATGAAATGGCTCCCACCACACAGCCCCACCACTAGGCCACCAAGGTGTAGATCTTCTCCTGAGTTTCCTGGTTAGTTTTCTGTCCCTGGTGTCAACACAGGGCCACCCCCCTGCTGCTTCAGCCTCTGAGGTCAGCAGCAATGGAAACTCACAGTTGCATTTAGTGAATCTTAGGGGAGTCTTCTCCTCCCTTCAGCTGTCTTTTTGTTGGTAAAACAGACTGGAGGTTGTACCTCAACTGGTAAATTGCCAGACTGTTACTAGCCAATTAATCTCTCCCTAGGCTCTTCTCTGTCCATGGGCCACACGTATTTGTACTCACCAGTGATTTGGTGGGTTCCTGAAGCTGTATTCCTGCCTTTTTTTGGTCCCAGATGATCTCCTTTGGTATTCTTAGTTTACCCGGGAGAGGAGAGAAGAGAAACACAGCTGCTGCTGCTCCATAGCCCTGCCTCTGGAAGTCTCCTGAGAACATTGATTTCTCTACCACCACATAGTTGCATAGTCATCAGTATAGACCCATCATACCAGCTGTGAATTTAACATGCACGTAGTACTCTTTTGCCTATAGTACTTAGTGATCTAAGGCAAACACATAGCTTCTCAAGGTGTGTGCCTGCTGATTGGTTACAGGACACATAGCCATGATGTGTCACTGAGACAAATGTTCTTGAGAATCATTAGCTGCTCTATCCACAGTGGGTGAATAATAGTTTTTGGCTTTTAACTGCAAAGTAGTAGACTGGTGGTGAAAGAAATATTTCGTGTGTGTGTGTGTGTGTGTGTGTGTGTGTGTGTTTGTGTGTTCAAAACAAAAAAGGTCATAGTCTTGAACATGCCATCTTAACTTCATGTTAACTTATTGTAAAAGAAGGTATTGATCTCTGTGGTTGTAAATAGTTAGAATTTCTCATAGGTTTTTATGTCATAATAACTTTTATTACATTATTTGATTAAATATGGAAGTGTTGTAGGAGCTGAATCTACTAGGTGTGCAAAATATATGGTGCTAATGGCCACACAGGGTCTAGCACATGAAGGCTTCCCATTGTTAGTTTTTAATGAGAAGCTCCATGTTGATATATAGAATAGAAATTCAACTTAAGTGATTGAACATTTTTTTTTTAACCAGAGCACTGTTCATCTCTGATTTATGAGGACTGAACCTGGGCCCTGGGTCCTGAGAGCCTTTTGCATGGTAGTCTATTTGCATAACCATTATGCTATCTTCCCCTGCTGTGAACAGAATATTTTGTTAGCTTTGTGTCCTCTCCCCAGAATCTTGAGATTTTTAGATCAAAAGCTGAACTCATCAGTAGAAAAATTATTTTAAAAGATTGAACATTTTAATATGCAAATTTTAAATTTTCACAAAATTGGAAAATTAAGATTTACACATTTTAAAATTTATATAAAATACAGATTTGTTTTTATCTTATTACAGTGAAAGACTAGACAACACTGGGATCCAATTTATACATGGTAGTGATTAGTTAAAAGCAAGTGGCAAGCACCTTATTTGCAGAGGTTGAACACTTTAGCAATTTTATACCTGATCTGTGTCACTTATGGCATCTGAACATCACCCATGCTGTGGATTTCAAACCATGAGTAAAGTCTGTTAGGTTGGCATTTTCTTTTTTTATATATTTTATTTATTATAATGAGGGTGGAGGGAGAGAGAAAATAAGATTATGAGTCCCCAGAATACTTCTCAACTTTACCTTGTGTTGGTGTTGAGGAGTGAACCATAGACCTCAGAGCTTCAGCTATGAAAGTCTTTTCCAAAACCATGTCCCCCAGCCTCAGGATGACATGTTCACTCTTGTGAACTCAAATACTTTACTTCACACTTTTTTTTGTTTGTTTGTATGTTTAGTCTTTATCTTAAGGTATCCATTGTGTCTATTCCTAAAATTGAAATTTACTTACTGTAGTTACCGTATATGACTTTAATTTTCTGTCTATGCATACATGCCGTAAATTGGTGAAAACATAACATTTTAGTAATACCTAATCTAGACATTTGTATATGCTTGAACTACCCTCTCTGTTTACATTCCTTTCAAATATTTCTAGATGCAGTGAGTGGTAGGTACTGACAATTTACTTTTATGCTTTTGAGCTGTCATCACTGTTCTGTACATATTTGGGCTTCACTGTCTGCTACAGTGTTGAAGGGATAAAAAGAAAGCTAATTTAGGATGAGGACTGTACTAACATTTCACCATTAAGAAATGCTCAGAATACTTGGAAACATTTTTCCTCACATGACATAGGAAATTAATAGTACATAAAACTTACTACTGTAACTAGTGACTACTGTAACAGATTAAAAAAATCCCTGATTTCTTCCTTTGATAGCTCTTATGAATATTATAGTGAAATTTTGAACAGTTAGAACCTGCCAACTACTGCTCCATTAAAAATGTTTATGATGTGTGTTTTCAGTACAAAAATGAAAGACCTTGGCCAAAGAAGCTTTTAATAGGCATTTAGTAATAAGCCTCAGTAGCCCCTGAGTAAAACAGACTTCTACCAAGAATTTCTACAAACATCTAAAACTACATGGAAAGATTGAATGCTGACTTCTTTAATGTGATGGCTTCTTATGTACAACTAGTTAGTTCCTGAATCTAGAAATTTATGCTTCTGTTCAGTAGACCATATTTGAAATAAAAAATAAATATAATATATAAGGTTTTCATAATCAAAAATGACCACTTTGAAATTTTAGCTATTAACCAGAAACTTATGTTACCTGGGAGCCTAATTTTGATAAAACACAGAAGCTAATTTTCAAAAGTGAATTATTCACTAAATAAATTCTGTTGAGTAATTATTCAGATACTTTCACAGGAACATAATAGTGAAATTAAGAATCCTTGTACTTGTGGTCTTAGTCACTAATAGAAGAAATAATAAATACAAAATATATACTGTATTTATGATAAGTGCTGAAGAAATGATGCTTGGAAAGATCTTAGGAGATACAAAAATTCCAATGTTAGGTGTGTTTTACTAAAATGGGGCCATTGGAGCAAAATCCTAGCAGATATATAAAAATAAGACAAGAATATTCCAAGAACAGAGAATAGGCAAGTGCAGAAACCCCTTCAATGGGAGTGTTTCTGGTATATTGAGGAACAATGAAAAGACCAGTTTTAGTGGCTTAGAGCAAGTGATGGGGGACCAGATCAGGTAGCTCCTATCACCCAATATCAGTAGGACCTTTCTGCTGAGATGGGAACCATTGGTGGGTAGTATGCAGAGGAGTGGAGTAATGTTACTTGCATTTTACTAGGCAGCACCAGTTGCTGAAAGATAGGCAGTATGCAACATTATTGCCACTCAAGTGAATGAGATAATGACTTGGTCTTGCTTCTTCGTTGTGCAAGTGGTCAGAAGCAATTGGCTTCTGGATGTTAGAATCAGTGGGATTTGCTGACAATGAGATAGAGGCATGAGAGAAATAGAGCAACAATGACTTCAGATTGTGTCCTGAACAGTTGGAGGACTGGAGTTGCCATTGACTAGAATCAGAGGAGAAGGCTAGAGGTAGGGTATAAAGAACCTACTTCTAGTCATGTTAATTTTGAGGTATCTATTAGACATTCAGTGGAGATGCCCAGTAAATAGTTGGACATATGTGTCAGAAGAGAGAATTAAACTCAAAATATCTATTTGTGAAGCTAAGCATATAAATGCTTTATACAACTGTAAAAGTAGATGAGATTCCTGAGAGGGTAAAACACAGGCAGAAAATATTCCTGAGGGATTCCAGGTTTATAAATTGGTGAGGTGAAGAGGAATCAGAAAGGAGATTAAGAAGTGACCACAGTGACTGATGAAGGGCCAGATAAGTACAGTATTTTAGAAACCTAGGAGCAAAAGTATTTTAAGGTGAAGATATGATGGACTTTCTCAGTTTGGTTCCATGAAATATGAGGCCTAAGGACAGATAATCGGATTTAGTATTAGAAATCATTGCTTACTTTGATAAGAATGGTTTTAGTGGAGTTCACAAAGCAAAAACTTGATTGTAGAGAGTTTAGAGAGAGAGAGAGAGGTCAGAAAGAAAGAATTAAAGGTAACAAGGATAGATACATCTATGAAAGACTTTTGTTTGGGAAGTCATTGGTGGAAAAGAAATGGAATAAGTCTGGGGAATATTTCAGCCTGCTAAAGTACCAACATGCATGCTTGAGGCCTAATAGGATCAAGTTCAATATCTAGCACTACCTTATGCCAGAACTAGACAGTGCTCTGGTCTTTCCTTTTCCTCCTTTCTCATTCTCTTTCTCATAATAAATAAATGGAGTGATAATTGAAGGATGAGACATATATGGAAGGTTATTATTCTTATTGCTTACTCTGTAATGAGATGCTTCTTACTAAGCCCCCAAACACTTCACAGATATTTTCTACAAAACAAGAAAAAAAAAAGTCCTACTATGAAATCTTGATGTACCTAAGAAGTTAGTGTTGGAAAGGTAGAAAAGAATCATCAAGAAGTAAAATAAGAGTTTGGAGAGCTGGGAGATAGATACCCAGTAGCACACACACTTGCCATGTGTAAGGATCTGGGTTTGAACCGCTGGATTTGAATCACATGGGAGCATCATGGTAAAGAGGAAGTTTTACAAGTGGTAGAGCGGTGCTGTATCTTCTCTCCCTGTGTCTCACCCTCTATCTAGAAAAAAGGGGGGAAAATGTTTCTCAGAAGTGGTGGAATCCTGCATCATGGTGCTACAGTGGTGGTGGTGATAATGGTGATACTGGGTTGGGAAAATTATGATGTGTTTTTTATCAGAAATGTGCCATGACTTTTCTGACAACATCATCATCAGATTTTTAAGAAGAAAGAAAAAAGTGGTTTAGCTTTCTAAGTATGTCTGGGTGCAGCTAGAACTGAAGGAATACTTTTGTTGACACTTGGGATGAACTCACTTGAGCTGAAGACTATCTTTCTAACTCTAAGAGTGGTCTGATGTTGAGCAATGGACTGCAGCTTTTTCCTGCATTTGACCATGCTTCATTTTTTTGAAAAATTAGTATTGGATAGAGACAGGGAGAAATTGAGAGGGGAAGAGGAGGTGGTAGAGCAGAAATAAAGAGAGAGACACCTGCAGCCCTGCTTCACCATGCATGAAACTTTCCCCCTACAGGTGGGGAACAGGGGCTTGAACCCTGGCTCTTGTGCATTTAACCAGGTGTGCCACTACATGGCCCCACAATGCTTCAAAGTATTTCTCCCAGGATCTGACAGAAGTCAGCTTGGAGAATGATGCTATCCATGTTCACTTTGTTACTAATTCTTTAATGTTTGGGGGGTCTAATCAGTAAAACGCAGGAAGCAGATCATTTTGACAAGGAGGATTTACTTCAGAGTTTATGGGTGGGTTATTATTTTACCTCTCCAAAATTTCTCACTGATAGAACCTCTGAAATTTTCAGGAAGTAGTCTATTACACAAACAGTAGTTTCACTCTGGGAATTAAAATATTAACCTTTCATTTCTTTTCAAATAAAAGATATCCTTTAAAAAGAAGGGGTGAGCTAATGGTTTATAGTAAGTACAGTTGTTGACACATAGGTAAAGTTTCTCATTTCACCATGATAGGTGTGTCTGCAAAACACTCACTCCCAACCTAGGTCACCCTCTACCATCCTGTACCAGGACCTGAGAGCTCACTGCCACACTTCCTCCTCAGAGTCCTTTTCTTTGGTGAAATACACCAAACCTAGTCCAAGTTCTACTTTGTGTTTCCACTTTCTGTTCTTGTTTCTCAAGTTTTACCCATAAGTGAGATTATCCCATATTCATTCTTTTCTTTCTAGTTTCTTATCTCACTTCATATGATACCTTCAAGGTCTATCCAAGATATGATGTGAAGAAGGGGACAGAAGATACATCTCTATAGTAAAATGCATGTTATCTGGTAGTTTACCAGCCAGAAGACTATAACATTTTGAATTTTGTTTCTTTTAAAAAATATATTTATTTACTTACTTATTGGATAAAGACAACATGAAATTGAGAGGGTGGGGGAGGCAGAGAGGGATAGAGAAAGACACCTATAGAAAGACACTGCTTGGAAAGCTTCCCTACCGCACGTGGGGACTGGGGGCTTAGACTTTGGTACTTGTACTTTGCTGGGGAGATAGAGTGGAACCCACAAAGGAAACTAAAAAGTTGTGGCTATAGAAATTGAAGAGAAACAAGTGAGTTTAATATTCTGGAACATGAGAAACGATGGTAATTTGAGTAAAAGCTGCTGATCAAAAGTATCAACGCTTGATACTTCGGTGGTCTTCTGTTAATCTTTTTTTTTTTTTTGACACTGTAAAGGAATAGAATGGGAGCACACTCTTACCCTTCAATATAGGTATAGAACAGTAAGAAAAGAGAGATTAATTCTTCAGCAGATCATGTTGCTGCACTAAACACTCACTAAATCACTCTGCTACATAATTAAGAAAATGAAGGAATGTGACAGAAAGAATAACAAACAATAATAATAATAATCCTGGCTCTGATTGAAGCTGCCTGGAATGCAGTGAAATTCCCCATATTACTATTAACATTTTAAGATATTTCCTTTGGTTTGTACAACTGTGGATTTTTTTATATAAAATATGATTGTGTGGAATGCATGGGATTGCATTTACTTCTTTATTCTTTTAAAAATAAATTTTATAATATAAAAATAGCATATATACCTTTTAACATGATTGAATAAGGACACTAAAAATAAAAATCTAAAAGCAGAATAAAGGGTTTAAAAGCTTTCTAATAGTCCTGGTAAGTACTATTAGCACTATAGTATCAGATAACTATTTCCATCTACTCTAATACGTACACTGACCTTTCTCCCTGCCTAACTTTATATAACAGGTTGCTTAGGGGCAAACTTTGTTTCTGGAAGTCCTAGGAATAAGGAAGGGGCAAAAGTCCATTTCCTTGGGCAGGGGGAATAGCTGTCTGAGTAGAACATGTCCCTTGCTATGGCTGTGGCCTAGGTTCAAAACTTGGGGAGGGCGGTGGGGTGGTGCTTTATGGAAGGTACTGTGGATGTTATGGCAAAGAGGAAGCTTTGGTACAATGATGTGTCTTCCTTTGTAAGTCTTTCTGTCAGT
The DNA here is from genome assembly GCF_950295315.1 of Erinaceus europaeus. Taxonomy (NCBI): domain Eukaryota; kingdom Metazoa; phylum Chordata; class Mammalia; order Eulipotyphla; family Erinaceidae; genus Erinaceus; species Erinaceus europaeus. The sequence goes on from NC_080162.1 coordinate 61,094,553, forward strand.
ATGAAAAGGCAGCCCTAATTGGTCAATTTGTGCTTGCATTAGGCCCTGGCTTGGGGCGGGGCAGTGCCCTGAGGTTTCAGTGGGTGGTGTGAAAACCACTCTCTATAAAATACCACTCACTCTTACAGTTAGACTAGGTCTAAGGAGATGATATTAAGTTCTAAGACCTATTAAGGTTTTAATGGGTTCTTAGAAAATAATTTTTTTATTTTAACTTTGTAAAATGAAGTTTAGAAATGTGGATATTTATTTAGTTGTCTCTGGAGCTGTACCACTCTGGAATGACTTTCAGGTAGAAAGAAGAAAGGAAGGAAGGGAGGAAGGGAGAGAGAGAGAGAGAGAGAGAGAGAGGCTGACTTAAGCTTCTGCTAGTGTGGTAGAGGCCAGACTTGAACCTGAGCCACTAGCATAACAAAACAGGCCTTATCAACATAAATTTCTTCGAAAATTTTATTTAAACATTATTGGAAGGTATTTCAAATACTAGACTTTGTAGAATATTGAGACCGGAAAGAACCCCCATGTACAACTGAGTTGGATTTTCTTTCTCTTCTTACAAAGTTGCTGAATCCAAGAGAACTAATGACTTTCTAATCCAGAGAGCATTCAAATCCTAACAGCAGAATTAAGATTTATAACTAGTTTTCTGAGTTCCAAAATAATCCTGAAGTTTACTGGTAAAATGTGTGGCAGTAGCTTTTCTGAGGAAGCTCTATTGCACCCTGAAATACTACTTAATGAGCTCCAGTGAAAGGTGTGTCTCTTAACTGAGCTAGATTTAGAATTCTTCAGGTTTAAGGTTTTGTGGGAGTAAAGAAAGCCCTGAATTTGGAGTCCAAAGGCTTTCATTCAGGTTTGTTTTCCACTTCCTGTGTGACAGTGAGAAAACCACATAATTCTGAGCCTTCTTTTTTTACCTGAAAAATAGATGCAGTATACATCTTTCTACCTGACATGCTATTTTTTATCTTATTGGTACGGAAATACTGTGGAAACTTACACATTATGCACATATACAGGCTTGGTATTTTTATTAAGATTTCAGAGGAAACTAATTTCACAAGGAAATAGTTTCTGTATCTTACAGACAATTGCTTCATGAACAAGAGCTATGCCAATTTCATCCTTCTGTCCCCTTATAAGCTTAGAGTAAATAAATGTCTGCTAAATGGTGCTTTTGTCACCTCTAGCAAAAAAAAAGGGGGGGGGATATTTTTAATAATTCTCTGCGTGAGTGGTGGTATAATAGGTATTGAATGTTTATGTGGATGCCTTTGTGATGCTTTTAAACTAAAAATAGGAGGGCAAGTTTGTCTAATGAGCCCTCTGAAGTGTGGTGTCTTATGTACAAAAAGAAGTGACAAATTTTACTGTTAGATTGGAACAACATGCTGTTCTCATCAGACAGCATTTTAATTTTATTTTAATAAAATGCTCCTTGGACATGATGTTTATATGTGAGAACAATAGAACTTTTCCTTTTATGTAGCCTTGTTTCAGTATTAACAATGAAATTTACCATAATAATGCCTTTATGTTTTGTCCATATTTGTCGGTGGATCTTTTATGACATCCTTGTTTTAAAAGTGGAAAATGAGGCAGGGGAATGAACATGTATTATTAATTCCTCATTCTGTTGCTATATTTTGTTAGGTTGAAATTGGGAGTTGTATCTTAAAATTATCTTGACCTATTTGACTTTTAGGTTGAAATAATGATTGAATAGAAGTAAAATACTTGTTTTTAGATTTATCAACAATGTATGAAAAAACTAGATAAAATCAGCCTCAGAAATTTTAACTCACTGAGAAGCTATTTTAGAAATGAGAGTCCTGGCAGTCGAGTGGTAGCGCAACAAATTAAATGCAGGTGGTGCGAAACACAAGGACCAACGAAAGGATCTTGGTTCGAGCCCTCAGCTCCCCACCTGAAAGGGAGTCGCTTCACAGGTGGTGAAGCAGGTCTGCAGGTGTCTATCTTTCTCCCTCTCTGTCTTTCCCTCCTCTCTCCATTTCTCTCTGTCCTAACAACGATGACATCAGTAACAACAATAATTAAAAAAACAAGGACAACAAAAGGAAAATAAATAAATAAAATAAAAAAGAAACTGGAGTCCTCATTTTATGACTATTTGCATACTATCCGAAGAGAAAATGAGTGAACATACCTTTTACTTTTTTCTTAACCATTCTTTTTTCTTAACTATTCTTTTGATGACCCATAATACATTATTGAGATATAGTAAACTTGAAGTATGGAGGTGGGAAGAAAGAAGTGAGATAAAAGAAATTTCCCTCCTCTGAAGGGAGGATGTACAACATACTCTATGCTACACCTCAGGAAGATGGATTGATATTGGGGCAGCTTGCAATGTTCTTACTCATGACCACATAATGTGAGCTCAGATCTACAGGGATGCAGAGGTCACATAGGCTCCTAAGCTAAATATGGGCCCCAGGCCAAATCAAATCAGTGGGGTTTACTGTCAACAATATTTATACCCCTTTCCCATATTAAGGAGCTACTCTCTTCCCGGATTCAGCTTTCTGGTCCTTTTCCAGCTATGACATCTCCCCAGACAATAACTTGGATCCACCTGCATATCAGATTTCAGGTTCAGGGGGGAAAAAAAAAACCTAGTATAGCCACAGGCCCTTTGGAATATAACTAAAATATGCCTACTAGCTGTCTACAAAATGGAGTAACACCCAACTCTTCATCTGCTCTATTCCAGCTTTCAGGTTCATGATTGTTCAACAATTTGTTTGGCTTTGTATGTTAACTCTCTTTTTCAGCCACCAGGTTCCGGATGCTAGCGTGATGCTGACCAGACTTCCCTGGACAGACATCCTCACCAATGTGTCCGCTTCCCCAGAGCCCCAACCGACTAGGGAAAGAAAGAGGCAGGTTGGGAGTATGGATTGATGAGTCAACTATGGATTGACGATTCAAAGCCCATGTTCAGTGGGGAAGCAATTACAGAAGCCAGACCTTCCACCTTCTGCAACCTACAATGACCTTGTGTCCATACTCCCAGATGGATAAAGAATAGGAAAGCTATTGGGGGAGGGGAGGGGATGTGGAGTTCTGATGGTGGGAATTATGTGGATTTGTACCCCTCTTATCCTATGGTTTTGTCAATGCTTGCTTTTTATAAAATTAAAAATAAATAAAAAAGAAATTCCCCTACTGTGCAAGGGCCTTCAGGACATTTCAGTAACTTTCCATACCCTGACATCACCCAAGTCAAGGAGGCCCAGGTGCCTTTAGACTTCCCAAGAACACAGTTATTTGCCCAGTCTTTCCTAATACAGTCCCTCATTTCCTCAATGTGGGGCAGGTCCCCTATCTTCGAGCAGTGATCCCCTGCCCTATCTGAAAGAAATCCAGGATGATGTCTCTCCTGAAGGCATTGTGTCCTCCAAAGCATTTTCTCTGCAGCCAGACCTCATTTCTGTCTGAGTTAATGTTTCTTTGGAAATTTCTGTAGTTAAAGGGAATTTTATTCTATAAAATATACACAATATTCTGGACCATATTAAGCAGGTTCACTTGAAACTGTCAGCTACTTGAATAGTTGAATACATCTGCTTTTAGATTGAAGTCTGAAGGCCAAACTATTTTTAGAGCAAAAACCTACATTCCAAGGTTTAATGTCACACACTCAGAATATATTTATTCATAACTTGTGTCTCCTTGGGCAGAAAATTTCAGGGAAAGGAAGAGAGGGGAAATCTCCTGATTCCACTCACTAAGGAAAGACAAAATAATTCATAATGGAGACAAAACATTAAAAACCAACCATACACACTTCCCCACCCCTTCGCTCAGGAATTGAAGTATGCCAGTAAAAGAAAGCAGAAGATAACTGTTGTCACATCAGGTAAATCATGGCTGAGACTCTAAAGCCCAGTTTCAATCCATAGCACTACCATAAGCCAGAACTAAGCAGTACTCCTGTCTCTCCCTCACCCTCTTCTCCTTTCTCTCTCTCTCTCTCTCCCTCTCTCTCTCCTTCCTTTCCTTCTCTCTCTCCCTTTCTTAACAGAAGCTAGAAATCAATATGTTTATGTGCTACCTCCCATTTTAAAACTTTCTATTAACTTTTAAGAAGTTAATGTAATAACTCAAATCAGGCAAACTTGTCAGACTTCCCCCCCATCTTTCAGTCCTACTTACCTTCATGACCTTTCTGAAGTCTTTTTTTTTATTTTTCTTTATAAAATGGAAACATTAAAAAAAAAAAAAAAAGAAAGAAAAGAGTCTGTCAGTTTACCAGTTGACACACCACCTCCAGTCTATTTCACCAACAAAAAGATGGCTGAAGGGAAGAGAGGACTCCCCTAATACTCACAAAATGCAACTGTGAGTCTCCATTGCCACTGACCTCAGAGGCTGAAGCAGCAGTGGGGGGCCCTGTGCTGACACCAGGGGACAGAGAACTAACCAGGAAACTCAGGAGAAGATCTATACCTTGAGGGCCTAGCAGTGGGGCTGTGAAAGTCTCTTTGCATAACCACTGGATTATCTCTGCCCCACCCTGCTTTATCTCTTGGTCAGGAGTCAGTGATTAAGCTAAGAAGCCTACTTATAGTTTAAAAGCCCTTAGGCTCCCATAGCCTACAGAGAAGAAAAAAGAACAAAAGAGGCTTTAAAAGCCACTGAGCTACAACTCAGGGATTAGAATAATATTGAAACAACTGTCAATTTCCACAACTGTAAACCCTTTAATTACCTTACTTAGACACAAGAAAATTCAGGAAAGAGTGATCAGTAATTTGAAAAGTACTGAGAGAGGGAGCTCATAACATACTATATAGAATGATTAAACCAACAAGAAGAAATATTGGAGAAATGAACCAGGACAAGAGTCCAGCTAAGAGCCCCCCCAAAGGGTGAAGCACAAAAGAATGAGGTCAACATCCAAACACTAGCTAAGGAAATAATCACAGGAATGAGTAAAGAGTTTGAAAGAATTGTCATCAGAAATGCAGAAACAACAAAGGAGACCCTGGAAGAAAACACTATCTCAAGGTTATTAGAGAGCTGAAAGCTGAAGTAGCTGAGCTAAGAACACAGCTAGCTGAACAAGCTCAAACAGTATCAGAACAGGATAACAAAATAGATGAGCTCCAGAAAACAATAGAGGGGAGAGAGAATAGGATAAAAGAGGCTGAAGACAGAATTAGCAAGATCGGATGAATTAGAGACAACAAAAAAAGAAGTAAGAAATCTCAAAAGGAGATTAAGAGATACTAAAAAAAACAACAGACCTATGGGATGACTTCAAAAGAAAGAATATATGCATTATTGTCTTACCAGAGGAAGAAAGAGAGGGAGGGGAAGAAAGCATTCTCCAGGACATAATAGCTGAGAACTTCTCCAGTCTAGACAACATCAGAAACATAAAGGTTCAAGAAGCCCAGAGGGTCCCAAACAGAATTAACCCAGACTTAAAGACACCAAGACACATCATATTTAGAATGGAAAGGAATAAGGATAAAGAAAGGATCCTGAAGGCTGCAAGAGAAAAGTAGTCACTTACAGAGGAAAACCTATAAGATTAGTAGCAGATATATCCACACAAACACTAAAAGCCAGAAGAGAATGGCAAGATATCTATCGAGTGCTCAATGCGAAAGGCTTTCAACCAAGACTGTTGTATCCTGCGAGACTCATTCACACTAGATGGAGGCATCAAAACCATCTCACACAAGCAACAGTTGAAAGAATCAATTATCACCAAGCCTATCCTGAAAGAGTTCTCAAAGGTCTCCTATAAACAGACCACCATAAATATGTGCTATATCAGAACACTCTAAAAATCTAGAAGAATGGCATTAAAATATCTTCAATCTTTGATATCAATAAATGTCAATGGCCTGAATTCACCTATTAAAAGGCACAGTAGGAAGACGGATCAGAAAACACCACCCAACAATATGCTGTCTACAGGAAACCCACCTAACTCAACAAGACAAACACAGACTCAAAGTAAAAGCATGGAAAACTATCATACAAGCCAACAGCCCACAACAAAGGCAGGAACAGCTATTTTCATATCTGACATGATAGACTTTAAAATAAATAAAATTTAAAAAGATAGGAATGGACACTACTTAATGCTCAGAGGATTAGTCAATCAAGAGGACTTAACAATTATTAACATCTGTGCACCCAATGCAAAGCCATCTGAATACATCAAACATCTACTGAAAGAGCTACACCAATATATTAACAGTAACACAGTCATAGAACAGGCCCATCATAGCTAATGAAATTGAAACAGTTATCACAAACCTTCCCAAGAATAAAAGTCCTGGACCAGATGGTTTTACAAATGAATTCTCTTGTGTTTTCTCTTCTGATCTTGTTTTTAAACTTCTGCCTGAAAGTGAGATTATCCCATATTCATCCTTCTATTTCAGACTTATTTCACTTAACATGATTTCTTCAAGCTCCATCCAAGATGGGCTGAAAAGAAGTCTTTCTCAATTCTTTTGTCTATATCCATACTCTCCCTTCCTGATTTCCTATGGCATATTTGATTTGGTCTCTCTTATACTGTTATTTATTTTTATTATTTTTATTTCTTTATTTTATTTATTAAATAGAGATAGCCAGAAATCTAGAGGGAAGGGAGTAAAGGAGAGAGACAGAGAGATGCCTTCACCATTGCTTCACCACTCGCAAAATTTTCCCCCTGCGGGTGGGGACTGGGGGCTCAAACCCTGGGTCCTTGAGCATTTTAACATGTGCACTCTACCAGGTACACCACCACCTGGTCTCTTATATTGTTATTTTTAATATCTATATTTGATTTCCCAACTTGGTTTCTGGCTCACAGTTCCCAAAATCCTTGTCATTTCCTAGGCAGTAAGAGCAATCAGATCACATTTTGTTATAATGTTTGGTCTTTTGTTCTTAATTCTTGAAATGTCCATATAGTAACAGAATCGAATTAATTGTAGGGCATCTGGTCAGTATACAAAGAACTGAGTGAATTGGTTGTTGATAGTGGAAAACACACATTGGCGTAGCCTGCCCTTATAATATAAGGTCATGTGTTTTTGTTAAAGGTCTTCTAATTTTATACAACTTTATTTGTCTTCCTATTATCATTATATATTCTTAAGTGGCTATTTGTCAGTCTTTGACTTTAATTTTCTTTGAAATATATTGAAGTGCTATTTTTGTTCCTTAGAAGATTACTGATACAGTGACCTGGTTTATAGAAAACACTTAGCAGTTTGGTAATTTCTCAACAGTTGTTGATTATTAGTAGAAGTAAAACAGTATTATCAGAAATACTGACCTAGCAAGCCAGGAAAGTAGCTCTACTGGAGCTCAAAACTTATGTGTTGAGACTCCAAGTTTGATTCTCAGTGCTGGCTAAACTTGAGTGGTGCTCTGGCTTCTGACTCCTCTTTCAGTCACAAATCCTTCCCCCCATGCAATGTAATCTGAATATGAAAAAAGAAATCCTTGAAACAATAACAAACAAAAAGCACTGGCCTGGGAGATAGATCAGCCTGTTAGTGTAATAGCATACATTCCCAAGGAATTGTTTTAAAATGCTAAGTGTTTTGTTTGTTTTATGGAGTAGAATACCACTTGACTCTAGCTCAACTCTGGCTGTTATTATTGGTAGTGTTGAGGATCTGACCTGAGACCTCTGGCATTGTAATGCCATTCCTTTAATTTCTTCAGGTCATTGTTTATCCAGTGTCATATGTTTATAAATGCCAATATTATTTTGACTATAGGACCTTGCTTCAGCCACTATATTTTTATCAGAGATTTAATCATGCTTAACATGAAGGTAAGATAACAGGGGTACAATTTAATGCAGTTCCCACTACCAGAGTTCCTTGCCCATCCATTAAAAGCTTCTCTATTCTTTATTCCCCCCTGGGAGTATGAACCAAAATTCTTTATGGGGTGCAGAAGCTGGACAGCCTGGCTTCTGTAATTGTTTCTCAACTGAACATGGGCATTGGCAGGTCAATCCATATCCACAGCCTATTTCTATCTTTCCCTAACCACTCTTTATTTTTTTTTTTTTTAATTTTTAATCGAAGCACTGTTCAGCTCTGGCTTATGGTGGTGCAGGGGATTGAACCTGGGACTTTGGAGCCTCAGGCATAACCATTTTTGCATGTTTACATAATCATTATGCTATCTACCCTCCACCTACCACTCTGTATTTTTAAGAACAGAATACTAAACTGTCAGAATTATGAAACTAATAAATAAAATACCCTGATAATTTTTTTTCAAACTATGTCTGTTTAGACTTTATTTCCCCAAACCCACCAAAAAGGAGGGTAATAACTTCTTTAAGAGAATATTCCATTGGTTCTTGTGGTATATGTTAAGTAGTTCTAAGATTAGACAGATGTATTAAAATATAGTCAATAAATAAAGGCTTTGAGGCTGTTAAAATTAAATCATGCACTTACATTTAAAAAAAACACAAAAGAATAGTTATGAAGGTAGTCGTAAAAGATTTAAAGACTCATCTCAAGGTTTGGCAGAATCAGTTAGGAGATGAAGGTACCTAATAAGTATCACCTGTGTTTTGTTTTTTAAGATTTATTAGCATGAGAAGAGGGGAAGAGAACCAGATTATCATTCTGGCACAAGACCTCATGCTTTTAAATCTAATGCTTTAGCCACTGGCCACCTCCTGGGTCAATTTTTATGAGTTTTTACCATCCTGGGAGCTCTAGAATTCTAAGCACAAATTGCTGCTTCCTTGGCTAAAGGGATAAACCTGAGGAAGTGCTTTGGAAAATCTCTGTCGGGACTGGGTAGTGGCACAATTAGTTGAGTGCACATGTTACAGTGCACAAGGGCCCAGGTTTGAGCCCCTGGTCCCCACCTGCAGGAGGAAAGCTTTGCAAGTGGTAAAACTGTGCTGCAGGTGTCTTTCTTTCTCCCTCTCCATTTCTGGCTGTCTCTATCCAATAATAAAAATTTAAAAAAAAGATTTAAAGACATGAGGATGAATGAGAGGAAGTCTCAGCTATGACTTAGATTATGACTAGGGCATCAGGCAGTTATATGATTTCATACTAACTTTTTGCTGTTCCTATTTGTCATTCATAACCTCTGGGTAGTAAATGTGTTATTATATAATATGCATTTGGTTTTATAAAAAAGTATAGCCTTAAAAATGTTGGTTTTGAATAGTCAGTTTATGATGTTGGAAGTTCTGCAAGGACTGTTATTAATCTTAGGGTTCTTACTTAGGGTTCTTTTTGTGCCACTCAGGGAATTAGTAAGAAAGTGAAGAATTGTAACTGTAAGATTACTTGAGTTCTATTACAGTGATGTCCTTAGAATCTGAGAATCTAAAGATCCAGATATAGTCTTAATAACATAATTACTTGGGAAGTAGAAAAATTTAGTCTATTTAAAAAATTGAAAAATCTATTTAAATAGAATCTTTCATATGACAAGTTATATGATAGACTTTCTTTCTTTAGGCATCAGTTGATGGTGGGTATGGTGTACACACACTTACCACAGGAGATTAAGAAAAAATCTGTACTCATGTGACAACTGACTTATAAATCATTATCTTCCCTAATAAAGTGATTAAAAAAAGGAAATCTTTATATGAGAACAAATCTGTGGTTCAGTAAGTATATGAATGGAACATACATACAAAAAATGGAGGGAGATAATCCAAAATGGTTAAGTTTATTGCTTTTTCATCTATCATTTTCATGTGTTATTCTCATTAGATCCAAATTCCAATAAAAGTGCATTGCTATTTAAATGCTTTTAAAGACATGTCACTAAATTCATACACTGTAGGATGCCACAGAGTCTGCACAGACTTTTAACATAAAGTACTTTATTGCACTTTTAAATGCTGACATACAAGTTCATTGTAGAAAGTAGTATATTTTTAGACTCAAAGGGAATTCAAAGTTACTTCTGCAAAGGAACTTTTAGAGAGAAAACTTTCACATAAAAACAATTTCTTTTTTACATTTTTTTATTTATTTAAAAAAGGAGACATTAACAAAACCATAGGATAATTCCCACCACCAGATCTCTGTATCCCGTCCCTTCCCCTGATAGCTTTCCTATTCTTTATACCTCTGGGAGTATGGACCCAAGGTCATTGTGGGATGCAGAAGGTGGAAGGTATGGATGCAGAGGTCACATAGGGTCCTAAACTGAATATGGGCCTCAGACCAAATCAAATCGATGGGGTTTAAAGTCAACAATATTTATACCCCTTCCTCATATTAGGGAGCTACTCTCTCTCATCCCTGATCCAGCTTTCTGTCCCTTTTCCAGCCATGACATCACCTCCCCATACAATAACTTGGATCCACCTGCATATCAGATTTCAGGCTCAAAGGAAAAAAAAAAACTAGTATAGCTACAGGCCCTTTGAAATATAACTAAAATATGCCTACTAGCTATCTACAAAATGGAGGACCCCCCCCCCCAACACTTCATCTGCACTACTCCAGCCTTTAGGTCCATGAGTGTTCAACAATTTGTTTGGCTTTGGATTTTTTTTTTCTTTTTCTTCTTTTTAAAATTTTTTTTTATTATCTTGATTTATTTATTAGATAGAGGCAGCCAGAAATTGAGAGGGAAGTGGTGAATTCTGCTTCACCACTAGTGAAGCTTCTCCCCTGCAGGTGGGGACCAGGGGCTTGAACCTGGGTCCTTACTCACTATAACACCTGTGCTTAACCAGATGCACCACCACTGAGCCCCTGGCTTTGTATGTTAACTCTCTTTTCAGCCACCAGTATCCGGATGCTAGCATGATGCTGACCAGACTTCCTTGGACAGAGGACCCCACCTATGTGTCCTGGAGCTCTGCTTCCCAGAACCCCACCCTACTAGGGAAAGAGAGAGGCAGGCTGGCAGTATGGATAGACCAGTCAACGCCCATGTTCAGCGGGGAAGCAATTATAAAACAGTTTCTTTCTTTCTTTTTTTTTTTTTTTTTTTAAGATTTTGTTTATTTATTTTCCCTTTAGTCAACCCTTGTTGTTTTATTGTTGTAGTTATTATTGTTGTCGTCGTTGTTGGATAGGACAGAGAGAAATGAAGAGAGGAGGGGAAGACAGAGGGGGGAAGAGAAAGATAGACACCTGCAGACCTGCTTTACTGCCTATGAAGTGACTACCCTGCAGGTGGGGAGCCGGGGCCTAGAACCGGGACCCTTAAGCTGGTCCTTGCGCTTTGTGTTGCGCCATGTGCGCTTAACCCACTGCGCTAACCGCGGGATTCCCATAAAACAGTTTCTTAAGCGGTCCCCACTGTGTGCAATATATCTTGGTGCTACAATAAAATCTCCACAGAAAATGTTAAGTATATCATGGTTTAAACTTTTTCAGACCAAAATAACTTATTTTATTTTCTAAGTCAAGAGATCATGTTAATGGTTGAAATTGGTGTATTGACATTTGTATGGTTAACCATTTTATTTCCCTCAGCACCAAGATAATATCAAAATGTTTTGTAATTGCACAATACAAACTTTACTGGACGATGATTTAGGGAAAGAGTAATCTTGAGGACTTAATTTTAACAACTACTTTGTCTAGCTGAGCATTACTGTCGATGTAAGCAATTTCTTTTATACAGATATAAAACATTTATATAGTTTTAATTTATTCAAATATATATGTACTTTCCCATATACCATTAATATACAAGATTATTGACATCTTGGGGGGATATTTTATTTTCTAAGGGATATTGTTTAGGAGAAGATTTTTGTTTAAAAAATGATAAATGATGATGCCTGTGGAAAATTCCTTTACTTCATTATTAATAAATCCCCAAAACAGTGAAACTGGGATTTGAGCTTTTTGTGCCTGTTATGACAGGGCCATTGGCTTGTGGAATAAGCCTACATGCCCTCTTCTTGTTCCTCCCATCATGGTAATGAGACTTCAAGGAACAGATAGTACATATTTTGTCTTACTATAGACTCCTTAGTATAATGTTGCCTTTGGTGAAATCCGGGTTTGATTCTCAGATTCAGTAATAAATTCAGATTCTGGGACATGGAGAGTGAACTCAGTGATACATCCTAGGAGATACTACATAGATGGCTTTCCCTAGCCTCTACCCAAAATCAGTGGACTTCACCCTTGTGGATAATAAGTTGTTTCCTACCTTGCATGCAGAAAAATGAATAACTCTTAACAGAACTTGTGCAGTTAGACTGAAGATTTGTGTTGATCCACAGAATAATAAATCAAGTACCTTTTTGTTATTCCATCTAAAACATATTCTTGCTTATGTTTGTTTACATGAAGAAATGAGAGAATGATGGATGAGAAAATTTCAGTCTCATCCTAGGTTTGGCCTACTCACCAAATGTGACTAGTACTCTCTAGGACTTCAGCTCACTTTTGGGTCAGTTCTTAGGAAAATTTTATTGTAACAATCAAAATTAGAGAGGATTACCTAAGAGATATGTAGTCCCTCTGTTTTTCTGATAAATTCCTGACATCTACCTATCTCTAGGTTAAGGGAGACCATAAATAAAAAAAATAAATTAAAAAAGTGACTGGCAACATCCTCTTCCTTTACATAACGACTTTTACTCTCTTCCATCTGGGATCAGTTTCCGTTGAGTAATGTAACACTCAGCCCTACAAAGCTCCTATTGCACAACTGACTATCCACTATACAAAGTATATACTGTGTATGAAGTTCTCTATGAAAAATAACTCCTATGAACAGGGGTAGACAGCATAATGGTTATACAAAGAGACTCTCATGTCTGAGGCTCCAAAGTTCTGGGTTCAGTCCCCCATACCACCATAAGCCAGGGTTGATCAGTGCTCTAGTTAAAAAAAAAAAAGTAAAAATAATGACTTCCTGGCCTTCTTTCCTGGAATGAGTGTTCTTTCCTGAGCAGTTGTTTTTGTATGTTCCTATAATACTTATCTTGTTGTGGTCCAGAGGAAGCTGAGAGACAAATAAGCAACAGTATGCTTCTAGCATGGATACAGGTAAACTCATACCTGCCTTTAACTTATTTTCTAAGTACTTACTTGTTTCTTTTTTCACTGAATTGTTGAGTTTTTGTAAACTATTGATATTTTTTAGGACTAAATTGGGGGTGTAAACATGAATCAGTTACTCTGGATTGCTTTGGGTGTTTATAGGATAACATATATCTATATTAATTGTTTTCAGAGACTGACATATACCCACTATTGAATATAAGTTGAAGGTGAGAATGTTTTACATATACTGGTCATGGGGAGATGAGAAATTATACTCATGTGTCAGCAAATGTACTGTAAACCATTAACCCCCCCCCCCCCATAGTGATAATAAGAAAAGACTGTTGTGAATCTGACTAAATAGTAAGTCTGTACTTCTTCAGGCATTTTTGCTATCTGGTCACCTCAATATCTCTAGTTGCTAGCTATATGCCTGTCAAGCAGTCCATACTCAGTAAATATTCCCTAAGAGATTGGAACAAATGAGGTCACTTGGCTAAAGACTACCATCATTATGATCTATATTCAGCAGCAGAGAAGCCATGGCACTTTGGTATTCCTTTCACCTTTGTCACACCTGGAAAGAAATAGTTGGTGCATCTAACCTTCTCCCCTCTTTCTCTCTCTGCAGACTCACATTTCAAGACTCCCACCTGGTGCAGTGGCAGGACAGTCCGTGGCAATCGAAGGAGGGGTTTGCCGCCTGGAAAGCCCAGAGAATTAACCCTTCAGGCTAAGCACCTAAGAGGCATTTTAGAACCTGAGTGGTATTTCAGAACCTGATCATTTTGGGATTTTTAACTAAAAGATATTTTATCTTCCTTGTTTTATAATTCCTGTTATAGCCTTGTGCACCACTGGCAACACTAGTGCTGCTGTAGATAGCTAAGCACTTAGTGACACTTGGGCCTTTGGCTAGTGAATTGGAAGGAGAGAGAAAGAGAGAGAGAGAGAGAGAGAGAGCTTGCTTCTCCCTTGATGAAATAAAAACCCCTCTTTATTGTATAACCTGAGACCAGGAATGATGAATTATTCTTTACAAAATGTGTGCTTTAACTGTTTACAAGTAAAATCCAAAAAGTTGTGGGAAACATTGTTTTATTTCATAAAGAAGTACCAACTGTCATTGATGTAAATGCATTAGAACTGAAGAGTAAATCTACTTGTTTAAGTGATTTGACAGTGGTAGTGCTCCATGTAATAACAGTAATAAATAATAAAGTGTTTTTTATTTGTTAACCAGTTTAAGTGGATCTTGTGGTAACTTAAACTGTAGTACTCATCCCTCATATGGGGCATTTTTCTTTAACAAAGTATGGTTTCAGTGAAACAATCTAGCAGAGAATTAAGGTCAGAACCTTTTTTAAATAATAGTATTATTGAAAATGTTTGTTAATTCTTCCTCAAGCTTTTCTAAGCTGAAATACTGCATAGCTTCAAGCTGTATGTACTCTATAATGAATGAATATGTAAAGATGGCATACAGTAGTGCACACTCTTTAATTTGTGTATAATGGAATGTTATTTGCAATGTAACACTGTAAATAAGAAAGCAAAATTTATGGGAAAATTCAATATTATCTTTGTTTCTTGTTTAAATATATTTTTAAGATAAAGGCACAAAATAAAAGAAACATATTACTGGGGACAGTGTGTGACTCCTCTTCTCAGACTTATAAATTATCTTTTAAATCGTATACCAGAGAACCATTGTTTATGTTGTTTGTAAGAAGAAAAAAAAAAAGATGACTTCTAGAAATCTTAATTTTACCCTTCTTCATATAGCTGTGATTATCCAGAGTCCAGCCTTAACTCTGTGTGATTTTATTGACACTAGCAAGATGAAAGTTGAACTCAGTACATGATTGATGAATGGACAGTATATAAATCCATATAGTTTTCCATTGTAATTTGATAAAAATAATAGGAAGGAGTTAAGAGCACTTTGCTTTAAAAAATTATACTGGCAGGTCAAAACTCAATGGCTCAGTTGATAAATTGCTATGAAATGTTATATTTAAGGATTCTGAAGTCACATAAGAAAACCAAGCCTTCCCTTTTGACTTTATATGTAAGAAGTGGCTATCGAGAAGATACTAAAGATAGACTTGCTCAGGGAGAGGAAGTTCCCTGTACCGTATAATCATGGCTCTGGGCGGTTACTGATAAAGCCCCAGATGAAATTATACACTTGATGTCAATTCATGGGCAAATTATAAAGGAAAGACAGCCAAAATGGAGTGGGTGTAAATATGGATGATTTGGGAGTTGCTGATTTATATTCCTCTTACAAGCAATTACATTTGTCTCGCTGTGTTCTTGTAGACAGGTTGGTGCCATGGTATCTGGTTCTCATTCTTAATGAGGCTGAGAACTTAGTAAGAGATGGACTAGCTGGTAGGGAGTCTTTGGCTTCAAAAGCTTTCAAAGACCTGTTACCTGTTGGCAGGATTTTTTTCTTTAGGAACTGGACTGTATCATGTAAAACTAATAGGACACTTTGGAGTCTGAAAATCATCTGACTTACTTCACCAGGAATGCCATTCTTTCATCCCCTTTTGAATTTACTCCATTCATATTTAAAACTTTGGGCTTTTTAAAGACTCCTTTTATGAAGAATTTAAAGTCAGTCAGTATAAAAGAACAAAGCCACTCCAAGAACAGTTTAGTAAGACTTTATTCTTCATTCTCTCTGGTGTGTGTGTGTGTGTGTGTGTGTGTGTGGTGAAACTAGGATAGTAAAAGGGTGATACTTAGGATCATGCAGACAAAAATGCAAGGGGTAATGTAAGTTCCATATTTGTAAGATTTGGTATTAAAGAACAGATGTTGGAGCTACAGGATAGCTATGGAAGTAAAAAGCTTCATTTCACATAAAAGTAGGAAAAGGTAGAATATAAGTAGATAATTCATTCATTGATACCAAGATTCTAAAGCTGTATTTTTAAGATTGCTAATTCACTTACAACATGGGTTATCTTTACAAGGTCTGGCTGGGCTAGTGGCTCCTCCTGTGGACAACATGGGTTATCTTTATAGTATGCCTGTGCTTTATTTTTTAAATAAATATTTCATTTATTTATTTACTAGATAATATCATAGAAATCAAAAGGAAGGGGGAGAAAGGGAGAGAAAAAGAAAAACACCTATAGTACTGCTTCACCACTAGTGAAGCTCACTGCCTACACAGGGCTGGAATCTGGATCTTTGTGCATCATAATGTGTACTCAACCAGGTATACCACTACCTCCCCCCCTCTTTTATATGGCCCAAACATTGAGTGTTTTAGTTCTCTTGAATATAATTAAGCCTGGTCTGGATTTGTGGGACCATCACTGTAGCCCAGTTGTGGGTTTGCACTTGGGCATCTTCTGGACTTCATGAGGAAGTAGATGGTTTGTGATCTGCCCTAAGAAACCTGGAGTATCTGTGCTGAGTGACATGGTGCAGCCTTGTTTAAGCTTTGTCCTCTTCCCATGCCACCTCTGCCACTTCATTTTGGCTCCTGTGTGTCTGCCTGTGGCAGGCCTTTTCTCATCTTTTGAATACTCTTCCTAAATGTGATTTCGAATTCAAATAGCAATATCTTATGTTGTACAAAGCATGTATAAACAAGACCTAAGTACTATTCTGATATGCTTGATTGAGCAAAATTGATGACTTGTAGTTTATAATATGGGACCATCTCTTTTCACTGCTTTTCTATGCAATTCCTCTTTCTCTTCTATATCTGAGAGTAGTGATATTGCATTCTAGTTCCCTGCAAATAAACCAGGGTACTGTTTTGAAGCAATATATGAAATAAAAGAAGATTTTAAGAAGGAAAAATTAAAAAAAAAATCTTAGAGAGTGGGAAAGAAATACTAGGATTATTCTTAAGTCTTGAAGTTGTATTTAATTATTGCAGTATCTTTAAAATCTACTCATTATTAAAGAAATTCACACACACACACACACACACATATCAGAGAGAGAAAGGCCACAGAATCTGAGTCTCCTCTAGCACTGTGTCATTCTCATATAGTGCCAAGAGTCAAACTCCTACCCTGTACATGGCAAGTCATGTGGCCTACTGGTGAACTATTCTTCTCAAGCCAGTCCTCAAACATGAATAACTGTAACATAAATTTATAATTTTAAATATTTTTAAATTTATCCCATAATTTAAAATATTTACTAATCCAAAAATCAACTTGATTCTGTTGTAAAGCCCGATAATTGCTGAACACTATGAGTTTCTTTGTGACTGTGAAGTCCTGTTCCTTATCCAATTTAAAGTTACAGTGGTTAGTCAAAGGGGGAGGATCTACAAAAGGGCCATGGATGGAAGTCATTCTTCCCTTCCTGAAATACAGGCTTAAGAAAATGCTGAGCTCTGAAGAAATGAATCTACCCCCGTGAGTATGATTAGTTTATTTCCCATTAGGTGTATTCTAAATCTTCTCTTGACCTGACCATGGAAGGAAAGATGTGGATGGATGAACTGTACCATAGGAGTGATGTAGGAGGATGAACAAGTAGGAGTGAGTGAGTAGAATGTTGACAGTATGAAAGCAATCTTTCTATGCCTATACTTGTCCTGAGACCTTAAGAATTCTTAAGGCATATATTGCCTTTCTTAACACATAGCTTGGGTTCAGGTTCACAAAGTATTAACCGAAATGTCTATCATCAGAGACCCACAGACTGACCAAATTGGCCAGGCAGTTTTGTTTTTCCCACAGGCTTCTGTCTCTGAAGTATATAGCCACAGGAAGGATTAAATCTAAAACTGGCAAAGGCCTCCCTCCAAGACCATGCACTTAGCTTCCAGAAGTCCGTCAGCCAAGCCCAAGATGGTTCATCATGACCAGTTGTGGAAAGTGGGTAGAAAAGAAAGTATGGTGGTTTCTGCTTTACATGTAGCCATGCTGAAGCCCTGACCACAGTGACAAAGTCAGAAAACTCAGGGAGGAGGGTTTCTTTGCCTCGAACTGTCCTGGGTATTTTGCTGACTGTCAAAGAGCTTTGGTAAATGGAAAGGGAAAACCTCTACTGTTTCTGTTATATTGGAAGTCCAAAGTGTTGCCCCTAAAATTGCTAAAGAAATCTTCTTCCTTCTACTTTATTATTTTTTTAAAAAGTGTTTTTATTTTCCATTTAGAAGAAGTAAGATTATAATCTATCCACATAAGTGTTTCCTAAAAACCTGTTAATTAGCAGGCTTCTCCATTTAACTAATAGGAATAACTCTATCCTTCTGACTGACCAGGTCAAAATTCTTGGTGTTACATGTCTCATGTATTTATGGCTGTATAACCACCAAACCTTAGTAAACTTACACAGAACTCTTTCATTTGCTCAGAAATTTGTAAATTGGGTTTGGTTTCAGTCAGTGGTTTTTCTGGTATTCCTGCTGGTGGTCATTGGTTTGCTGCGTTCAGCTGGAAGGTAAGTGACAGCTAGACTGAAAATTCCTTCTTTCTTCGTACAGACTTAGAATATTTTCCTCTGCACGTGGCCTCTCTGTATGGTCTTTTAATATTGTCTATCTTGTCAGACATGGTAACTCAACGTCTCCAGATCCACAGAAGTAAAAACTTCCAGAACTTTTAAAATTTAGATCTGAACTGGCCTAGGATGACTTTTTGTCAAATATTTTTTAAATCAAGCCACAAAGATTAACATAGACAAAAAAGGAGGAAGTTGCTTAGAGATATGAATTTCAAATCAAGGCTCATTCGGGGCCACTAATCTAACATCCTTGAGTCTTTATTTTTTTTCTCCTGTTTTACAATCAGTCCATCAACAAAGCTATTGACCTTCCTTTAAATTACACTTTGAGAGGCCAGGAGATGGCATACCCAGTTGAGCACACATATTACAATGCATAAGGACTCAGGTTCAAGTCCTTGGTACCCACCTGCAAGGGAAAGTTTCATGAGCAGTGAAGCAGTGCTGCAGGTGTCTCTCCCTCTCTAGCTTTCTCATTCCTCTCAAATTGTGTCTCTGTCTAATAAATGAAAATTAAATCTCACCAGCTCCACTATTAATATTCAGATCATTTTTTACCTTAGTTGTTATATGCAGGCCCTCACTATTATCCCTAGGTCTGCTCTCGCCCTATGGTTTCCTATCCATACAGTAGTCTAAAGAGTCCTGATCATGGCACTCCTCTGCTCAAAATCTTCAGTACACTATATCTCAGGTTCCTTGTTAGGTCCTACCATCTCATACTTATTGTTATCTGACCCACTTCTTGCCATTCTCCTCACGCATTCTGCTCCAGCTGTCTTAGCCTCCTTGCTGCTCTGAGCATTCCAAACATCCTCCGATCTCAGAAATGTTGCACATGATTCCCATGGAAAACACTTTCCAGATGGGTTCAGATGGTTTACTCCCCTCTCATCTTCAATCTCTACTCAAATTTTATCTTATATTTAAGCATTTTCTTTATTTTTAATTTTATTAGTGATTTAATATTGATTTACAAAATTATAATATAACAGGGATATAATCCCACACCATTTCACCACCAGAATTCTGTGTGCCCATTCCCTCCATTGGAAACTGCAGTAGCTCTCCTATGGTCAGAGATGGGCTGACTATTATTTCTATAACTACCTATCTACATTTTTATACATTTTCCCATTTTATCTATAGTCTTGCCTTCTCTTTCTTTCTAAGTCACACATATACCTATTAGTACTTCTGAGTGTCCTTCCTTTTTTCTTCTTCTTTCTCTAGGTCCTGACTGAAGTTCAGAACCCTCTGGTCATCTCCCCCTAACATTTTACTACCTCTGGGAGTATGGACCAAATTTCTCTATGGGCTTCAGAAAGTGGGAGTTCTGGCTTCTGTAATTACTTCTCTGCTGGACATGGGCATTGTCAGGTTGATCCATACCTCCAGCTTGTTTTGATCTTTCCCTACTCAGGTAGGTTCTAGAGGAGATAATATTCCAGGACACATTGGTCCAGGGAATTCAGGATGGAATCATAGTAGCATCTGCAACTTGGTGGCTGAAAGGCAGTAAGATATAAAGCAGGACATAAAGCTTAGTAAGGGAGTCAGGCGGTAGTGCAGTGGGTTAAGCGCACATGGTGTAAAGCGCAAGAATGGGTAAAAGGGTCCCAGTTTGAACTCCTGGCTCCCCACCTGCGGGGGGTCACTTCACAAGCTGTGAAGCAGGTCTGCAGGTGTCTATCTTTCTCTCCCCCTCTCTATCTTCCCCTCCTCTCTCCATTTCTCTCTGTGTTGTAATATAACTTAAAAAGGAGTTTGTGGCTGCTGCAGCACGTAAAAGGATTCACAGTGGGGAGCCGGGAACAGTTTAAACAACACAAGGTTTATTAAGGTGAAACAGGTAAAGGGCAAAATAAGCACTTATCATCGAAGGTTAAGAGTATGCTAGGTCCATAAAGTCTGAGTATAGTTATCAAAAGTTTAGTCCCATAAGATAAACAATTATCAGTTCTGGTAAAGGTTGCTTATGGCTGGAGAGGGTCTAAAAATTTACAAGGTAGCAGTCACACGCGTTCAGTTCCCAGGAGAAGTAGCCATGGCGGATACCTGGAGCACCTCCGCTGAGATGCTTCTGACCAGGAGAAGAAGCAGCAACCAAAGAGAGTGACCTGCTCCAAGTCCATGTCTTTTATACATTCCCTTCTCTGTGTGTCCCGCCTCCGGGTGATTCGTATGCTAATAGCCCCAAACTCCTGTTGAGGTCACAACATCTCTGTCCTATCCAACACAACTACATCAATAACAACAACAATAATAATTACAACAATAAAACAAAGGTAACAAAAGGGAATAAATAAATATTTAAAAAGAAAACCCAAGTTCCCAGGTATCTTGGATATAATAATAACTATCTAATGCCTTCTCAAACTCTAAGACTGCAAGGAATCTTCCTCACTCTCTTTATACCTTATTTTTCCTAGTCCTAGGACCTCAGGAATTTTGCTTGTATTTCTTGATGCCTCTTCTCTTGATCCCTTCCCCTATTGTATATACTGCCTCTGTTGACCTCAACTAAATCAATGCAACTAGTGCCGCCATTCCACATTATGCTGCTACTACCTTTTTGCTTCAGATTGTATCCAGAGATGCCAAGCCTGAGATGTCAACCTTCCAATTCTAATAATCTGCTTAGACCTTTTCTAACACATGGGACAATCTAGTTCCATTTCAAATGGCGCACTCTAATAAAGTAACAGATCCTAGATCTAGGCCAGGACCTAGGGAACTTGGTATGTGTATACAAGTGTCCATAAGTTAGGAGCAACTATATACCTCTCAAAGTAAAAATGTTTAATAGCCTTCTGTAATTAGATTTAGACCTAGTAAACTTGGCAATCTAGGAGAAAAGCCTAAAGAAGTCACCATAAATTATCTAATCAAATATTTGTTACTTAGGCCTAGACACCCTCCTTTCCTACCCCCTCCTTCATTTCACTCAATCACTCTGTCTACTCAACTAACTACACAGAAAAAGTAAAGTATATTTCCTTATTTATTTATTTATTTATTCATTTAAGAAAGGATTAATTAACAAAACCATAGGGTAGGAGGGGTACAACTCCACACAATTCCCACCACCCAATCTCCATAACCCACCCCCTCCCATGATAGCTTTCCCATTCTCTATCTCTCTGGGAGCATGGACCCAGTGTCATTGAGGGTTGCAGAAGGTAGAAGGTCTGGCTTCTGTAATTGCTTCCCCGCTGAACGTGGGCATTGACTGGTCGGTCCATACTCCCAGTCTGCCTCTCTCTTTCCCTAGTAGGGTGTATCTTTGGGGAAGCTGAGCTCCAGGACACATTGGTGGGATCTTCAATCCAGGGAAGCCTGGCCAGCATCCTGGTGGCATCTGGAACCTGGTGATTGAAAAGAGAGTTAACATACAAAGCCAAACAAATTGTTGAGCAATCATAGACACAAAGCTTGGAATAGTGGAGAGGAAGTGTTAGGGAGGTACTCACTGCAAACTCTAGTGTACTTCTGCTTTCAGGTATATATTTTGCAGTAGTTTACAGATACGTGTGAACATATGCTCTCTCTCACAGAAACTGGAAACCACCTGAGATGAAATTAGAGTGTACTATAAAAGGAAAGGTCTCACCCGAGTAATGAAGCTGAAGGGTTGTCATTTCACACGTGAAGTCTCTGGACACAGTCTGAGGTGAAGCATGTTGAGGTGGCAATCGTTGCGTTGGTTAGGTTGTGATCGGCGGATGCAATATTATTTGGTTTGGATTGGGAGATGCATACGGGAAAGTGGACCCTATCCAAGGGTTCCAGGACTGGGGGAAGTAGGGGCTCTATAGCGGAGATGTGAGGTTCCTGCTGTCTTAGGGTTCAAAAAGACAATCGATAGATAATGTTATCATCACATTATTTGTTAATTGGGTTAACTTTGAAAAGTCCTTTTGTTGTGGTTTGCTGTACAGTATCCAGTATCTTGTATATAGCTGTGCTATTGGATGCTTCTAATCTACTTGGTCTAGGCTTTTGAGAGAGTTCTCATATCAAATACACAGCCTATATATTAAAAAGATTCAGTTTGTGTTTTGAAAAACTTTGAGACATACAATTGATTTTCCCCCTCTCATATTAATTAACTACTGATTTATATGTCTACATTTTGCTAGGAGTGTACATAAACACCATTCCCACCACCAAAAGACTGTGACCCATCCCTCACACCCACTCCCACCCCTCACTGTCCCAGGAAGCTGCATGTCTACCCCTTACCACAGGGTTTTAACTTTGGTGCCCTACTTACAATTTGGTCAGGTCCTGCTTTTAGTTTCCCTTTCAGATCTTCTTAGTCAACTTCTGTTGATGAGTGGGATCATCCCATACTCATCTTTATCTTTCTGACTTAGTTCACTTAACATAATTCCTTCTAGCTCTGTCCAAGATGGGTCAGAGAAGGTGGGTTCATTGTTCTTGATAGCTGCATAGTATTCCATTGTGTATATATACCACAGCTTTCTCAGCCACTCATCTGTTGTTGGGCACCTGGGTTGCTTCCAGGTTTTAGCTATTATGAATTGTGCTGCTATGAACATAGGAGTACACACCTCTTTTTGGTTGGGTGTTATGGAGTCCTTGGGGTATAACCCCAGGAGAGGAATTACTGGATCATATGGAAGGTCCATGTCTAGCCTTCTGAGAGTTTTCCAGACTGCTCTCCACAGAGGCTGTACCAATTTACATTCCCACCAGCAATGTAAAAGGGTTCCTCTGTCCCCACATCCTCTCCTGCATTTGTTGCTGCTGTCCTTTTTGATGTATGCCATTCTTACAGGAGTGAGGTGGTATCTTAGTGTTGTCTTAATTTGCATTTCTCTGACAATCAGTGACCTAGAGCAGTTTTTCATATGTTTGTTAGCCTTTTGGATCTCCTCTGAGGTGAATGTTTTGTTCATATCCTCTGCCCATTTTTGGATGGGGTCATTTGCTTTTTTGGTGCTAAGTTTGCTGAGCTCTTTATATATTTTGGTGATTAGTTTCTTGTCTGATGTCTGGCATGTGAAGATCTTCTCCCATTCTGTGAGGGGTCTCTCTGTTTGTTTAATAGTTTCTTTGGATGTGCAGAAGCTTTTCAATTTGATGTAGTCCCATTGGTTTGTTTCTGCTTTAGTCTTTCTTGCAATTGGGTTTATTTCATCAAAGATGTCCTTGAGGTGTAGGTGGGAAAGTGTTTTACCAATGTTTTCCTCTAAGTATTTGATTGTTTCTGGTCTAGCATCTAGGTCTTTGATGCATTTGGAGTTGATTTTTGTTTCTGGTGAGATAAAGTGGTTCAGTTTCATTCTTCTGCATGTTACAACCCAGTTTTCCCAGCACCATTTATTGAAGAGAGCCTCCTTTTTCCATTTAATCCTTTGGGCCCCCTTATCAAAGATTAGATGTCCATAGGTGTGGGGATTTATTTCTGGGATTTCAATTCTGTTCCACTGGTCTGTGTGCCTATTTTTGTTCCAGTACCATGCTGTTTTGATGATGATGGCTTTATAATATAGTTTAAGGTCTGGGAGTGTGATGCCTCCATTTCCGTTTCTTTTCCTCAAGATGGTTTTGGCAATTCTAGGTGTTTTCAGGTTCCAGATAAATGATTGTAGTGTTTGTTCTATTCTCTTAAAGAAGCTTGGTGGAACTTTGATGGGTATTGCACTAAATTTGTATATGGCTCTGGGGAGAATATTCATTTTGATGATATTCTTCCAATCCATGAGCATGGGATATCTTTCCATTTCTTGGTATCACTTTCTATTTCCTTGAGTAGCGACTCATAGTTTTCAGTATACAAGTCTTTCACTTCTTTGGTCAACTTTATTCCTAGGTATTTGATTGATTTTGCTGAAACAGTAAATGGCAGTGATTTCTGGATGTCTTCTTCTTCAGATTTAGTGTTTGCATAAAGAAATGCCACTGATTTTTGTACATTGATTTTGTAGCCTGATACCTTGCTATATTGCCTAATAACTTCCAGTAGTTTTCTGCTGGATTCTTTAGGTTTTTCTATGTATACTATCATATCATCTGCAAATAGTGAGAGCTTGACTTCTTCCCTTCCAATCTGTATTCCTTTGATTTCTTTCTCTTGCCTGATTGCTATGGCAAGAACTTCCAATACTATGTTGAAGAGTAACGGTGACAGTGGACAGCCCTGTCTAGTCCCCGATCTGAGGGGGAATGCTTTCAGCTTCTGTCCATTGAGTATGATGTTGGCTGTAGGTTTGCTATATATATAGACTCCACTATCTTGAGGAATTTCCCATCTATTCCCATTTTTTGTAGAGTTTTGAGCATGAATGGGTGTTGGATCTTGTCAAAGGCTTTCTCTGCATCTATTGAGTTAATCATGTGGTTTTTGGCTTTGCTTTTATTGATGTGGTGAATGACATTGATTGACTTACGGATGTTGAACCAGCCTTGCATTCCTGGGATGAATCCCACTTGGTCTTGATGAACAATCTTTTTGATATGTTGCTGTATCCGGTTGGCCAAGATCTTGTTTAATATTTTGGCATCTATGTTCATCAGAGATATTGGTCTGTAGTTTTCCTTTTTTGTTGTGTCCCTATCACCTTTTGGTATCAGGGTGATGTTGGCTTCATAGAAGGTGGAAGGGAGTATTCCTGTTTCTTCAATCTTATGGAATAGCTTAAGAAGTATGGGTATTAACTGTTTCCTGAAAGTTTTGTAGAATTCATTTGTGAAGCCATCTGGTCCAGGACTTTGGTTGTTGGGTTGATTCTTAATAACGGTTTCAATTTCTTTGTCTGTGATTGGTGCATTTAGATTTTGTAGTTCTTCTTGGTTCAGTTTTGGAAGGGCATATGTTTCTAGGAATTGTTCCATTTCTTCCAGATTCTCTAGCTTGGTGGCATATAGTTCTTTATAGAATAAAGTATATTTCCTAATCTCTTCTGACAGCATCAGCATTATTGCTACCCCTCAATAATTTATAGAAGAAAACTGTATACAACTGGCCTAGAGATATACTGGCAAAAATACATATATCAACTAGTGGACAATTATTATCCCTATGACAATTTTTATTAGAATCATCAAACAAGTAAATGCAGTAAAACTTAAAGTTAAATTTCATCTCCTTATTGCATATACACATCACCCCTTTTTCCTTTATTTTTTCTGATATCACTTTCTTGTTTACAGTTTCAGAGAAATTATTTCACTTTCAAGTATATAGTTGTTTATCCTTTTATATTACTTTTACTCTGTAAGTTCAGTAGCATTAGTCCCTTCTTTTATTTGATTATTCTTTTTACACCTTATCTATCTAGCTAATGACTTGTGAATTTTATTGATCTTTTTAAGAACTGATTTGTTTTCATTGATTTTTCTCTATTATTTTTTTTTATTTAATTAACTCCCACTAAAACCCTTATTTTATTCCTCCAGTTGTTCTAAATATAATTTGCTTATCTTCCCCAGTGTCTTGAAGTAAAATAATGACTTATCTGATATTTCCTCTCTTTTAAATACAGGCATGTACAGCTATAAATTTAAGTATGGCTTTAGCTATATTCATAAGTTTTGGTACATCTTGATTTTAATTTAACTTAAAATGTTTTTTAATTTCTCTGTTTGTGTAATTCCATGGCTCCCAGTGAACACTTGTGTCCCTTTTATTCTCAGATAGAGACAAAGAAGGAGAGAGAAACACAAAAGGAATGAGAGAGACACCACTGCTCTGCTCCATCACTCATGAAGCTTCTCCTGGTGCTCATGTGGTCTGACCCTGCCAAGGCAACCACAGCAGAACTTGAAATTTAATAAATATAGGAGCTTTATTCACAGCATCATTAAGGGCTATTTTTTAAAAATTATTTATAAAAAAGAAACACTGATAAAACCATAAGATAAGAGGGGTACAGTTCCACACAATTCCCACCACCAGAACTCTATATCCTATCCCCTCCTCTGATAGCTTTCCTATTCTTTATCTCTCTGGGAGTATGGACCCAGGGTCATTATGGGGTGCAGAAGGTGGAAGGTCTGGCTTCTGTAATTGCTTCCTTTTGAACATGGGTGTTGACAGGTCAATCCATACTCCCAGCCTGCCTCTCTCTTTCCCTAGTGGGGCTGGGCTCTGGGGAAGCGGGGCTCCAGGACAGATTGGTGGGGTCGTCTGCCCAGGAAAGTCTGGTTGGCATCATCGTAGCATCTGGAACCTGGTGACTGAAAAAAGTTAACATATAGAGCCAAACAAATTGTTGACTAATCATTAACCTAAAGGCTGTAATATTGTAGATGAAGATTTGGGGTCTCTGTTTTGAAAATAGCTAGTAGGTCTATTTTAGTTATATTCCAAAGGGCTCATGACTATACTAGTTTTTTCCTGAGCCTGACGTCTGCTATGCAGGTGGACCCAAGTTATTGTCTAGGGAGATAATGTCATGGCTGGAAAAAGTACCAGAAAGCTGGATCAGGGAAGAGAGTAGCTCCCAAATATGGGAAAGATGTTTCAATATTGTTGACTGTAGATCCTACCTATTTGCTCTAGGGCCCATATTCAGCTTAGGAGCCTATGTAACCTCTGTATCCCTACAGGACTATTTTTAAGGACTATTTTTTTAAGTTAATAATTTTGTGTAGCCTGCTAATGATGTTATAATTATCCAAATGGCCTTTGGCAGAAAAAAATGTTCCCCACCCCTGTTCTAGAGGAAAGGAAAATAAAATAGTTGCTGGGACCAGTAAAATCATGAGGTCCAAGTCCCAGAGATAATAGATTTGATAGAGAAATAGATATATGTCACTTTAAAAAAATTTCCTTCTTTGAATGAGGCCCTCTTATAAAGGGGGAAAGAAACTCAGTTCCCCAGTGTTAAACATGAACTATTTATAATAATGCCACTTAAAAATATATAAACAGGGCGGGAGTAGGTAGCATAATGGTTATGCAAAGAGACTCTCATACCTGAAGCTCCAAGGTCCCAGGTTTACTCCCCCATACAACCATAAAACAGAGCTGAGTAGTGTTTTGGTAAAAAAGAAAAAATATATATATACATATATATTTTTTTTCTTTTCTTTTCCTCAAGAGAACTTTTGCTATTTGTGGTTTTTTAATAGTTCCACACAAAATTTTGGATAAGTTGTTCAATTTCCTTGAAATACGTCACTGGAATTTTAATAGGGATTGCTTTGAATCTATAGATTTCTTTTGGTAGGATTGCCATTTTAATGAAATTTATGCTTCCAATCATGAACAGAAGATGTTCATCCATTTCTTTGTGTCATCTTTTATTTCTTTCAACAGTGTCTTACAGTTTTCCTTGAAAAGATTCTCCACCTCATTTGTTAGATTTATTTCTAGGTATTTTATCATTTTGGATTTAATTGTAAATGTGATTGATTCCTTGAATTCCCTTTCCTCTGACCCATCTTTTGTATAAAGAAATGCCACAGATTTATGAGTATTGATTTTGTCGCCTGTTACTTTACTGAATTTATGATTTCCAGTAGTTTTATGGTAGGTTTGGAGGTCCTCTAGGTATAGCAGCGTATCATCTGCAAATAATGGTAATGTAACTTCATCCTTTCTAATCTAAATTCCTTTTATATCTCCTTGATTCGTGATGATGAGGACTCCTAGGACTATGTTGAATAGAAGTGGTGTGAGTGGACATCCTTGCCTAGTTCCTGATTTGGGGCTGGGGGGAGCTTTCTTTTTTCTTTATTTTCTTTTTCTTTCTTTTTTTTCTTTTCTTTTCTTTCTTTATTTCTTTTTTTTTTTTTTTTTTTTGCATAACCATTATGCTGTCTACCCCATCTGGAAACTCATTCTCTATCATTTTAACTTTGGCTTTAAAAATCATTTTGTACCTCCTTTTAAGAATGTTTGAGTGCTGTGACAAGTGGACACTTGTAAATAAAACCGTATTCAGGGGTGTATCAAAGAAGTAATCTCTATTCCATTTAAACTATTAGATTAGATACTAATTTAATCAGTTTTCACTTTGTAACTTCCCCCAAATGAACAGCTATTCATGTTATCCAGTGAAGCCAGTTTGATTCCCAAGAACTGCTTGCTTTCTCTAAACTCCTTAAAGTCATCAGGCACATTAAAGGATATCCAGTTTCATTGGCCTAAAGCTGAGTGATCGCAATTCATCAAGGCATGAAAAGTCTGTCCAGTCTTGTGGAATATCATTAAATGGTTCAAGGACATTTCTAATCTTAATGATGGCCAAGGGGGAACAACTATTATGATGATGAATGGGAATGAATATCTGGAGAAAGTTCAAGGCTTGTTATACTTACTAAGACTAATACATGTTGTTTATCTAAATCATCCAACTGATTAAAGAAACACACAAAGCTCAAGACAGTTAAAAGTAGAGAACCAAATAGGGTTTGACCTATCCTGGTGTATTTATCACTGACCATGTCATGCGTGTAAAATGTATTGCTCCACCAAGATGCTGTGTATATAAATCGGGAGGGTCTTTTGAGGCTGATGTTGAGTAATGTAGTCTGTCCAGTTTATTGCCTGGCTAAATATTTATATAAAATGAGTTCATTGATGGTGGGGAAGCCTCTGTAAAAGGAGTCTTTCAATGTTACTAACTGATTAGCTACAACGCCCAAGGTTTAGCAAGGGCTGGGTGGTGATAAGTTTGGTACTTCCGATCCTAAAGCCAATTCCCAAGTTGTGCAATGTTTTAAATCCCTGAAATGAGCTAGATGTGTATATGTGTGTAGTTATGTAAGACATGACTTGATATCAAGAGTAATGCTAAGTCTGCAAGAAAAGGTGAAATAATTTCCAATATACAACAAAGAGGATGTTCTTTGGAGTCTTTTCTTACTGGGAGAACATGACTATTAAAAGCATTCTTTTTAGTCTAGAAAAAGTCACTACTGGGTAAAATTAGAGAAGACTTATTCATGTTATAATGCTCAGAGACTAAGTCCCTTATTCAGGGCACTTATTTTTGAATGAGCTTTCCCTGGTTAGGAGGTGGAAATTTTAACTACATAGGTGGCTGGGAGGAATTTGGGTCATGCTTCAAAGATTTAATCACAGTAAACATCTTTTCAGTATGTCTGGAAGTGGTAGGTTATTGGATTGAAAAGTGTGGTAAGAAGCTGGAATAATAGAAAATAGAATTAAAGACTTTCTTTACTTGGATTCTGAAACACCTCATGCTCTGGTTTACCTCATACTTCCCCAGTTTCCTCTTTTTTCTCTCTCTCTTCCCTTTTCTTCTCTGGCTGACCTCTGAAAATGGAGCCTTAGAGCTGAGTTCTCAGCCCTCTTGTATCCATCAATGAGCTTGTCAAGTTTGATAGCTTAAATTATTATGACTCCCAAATCTCCAACTTCTACTTCACCTGAACTACAGACTACTGACTTGCCATCTCCACTGGGATATCTAGTACACCCAAAACAAACAAAACCAAAATAATATGTCCAAAACAAAAACTGAATTCTCTCTCTTCTCACTCCCTCATTCCAACCTTCTTTTCCTCTATAATTCACCTGCTTTTCTTCTATAACTCACCAGTTTAGTTGATGGTCTCATTTACCTAGCGGTTTATATAAAAAATTATTACATTGTTTTTGATCTTTCTCTTTCCTGCTTCTACACAAAATGTATTATGAACTCTATCATGAGGAGTGGAATGACTTAGAAATACACATTCTGATTTAGGGATTTGGAAATTATAGTTAGTTGGTAGAGCACCTACTTACAAATAGCAAACTACTCCCAGGTTTCTTTAAGTCCTTATTTTCTTTTATGGGCATAGATATTTCAGTGAAGATGTCAAATTGACTTCCCTCAGGGGTAGGATATATAGACTTCAGAACCTGGGTCTTTGATTTAAAAAATAGGAAGAACACAGAGTCTGAGTTTCTTAAAGTCAAATAGGCTGAGGGCAGAGGCATACGTGGAATCAGACTAATTGAACTACAGAATCTTCAACCCTCTACTGACTCTAAACCACAAAGATAAAGGCCAAGATACCTGCATTCCTGTTCTACTTTCATTCTGCTACTGAAACAACTATGGCTACTTAGGTATGCCATTAATCTATTTATTCCACAAATGTCTGTTGTGTACTCATACATTGATGGCTCTTCCCCTCTTTGTATGCACATGCTACTTTTTGTTTATCCTCCCTTTGAATACTGACTAGTCCTGTCATTGTTTTGAATAGCAGAATGCATCAGAAAGGAAATTATACGATGGCTAAGGCTAGGCCTTTACAGGACTGGAAGCTTCTGTTTCCTTCCTCTTGAAACATTCCATACGGAATCAAATTATTATGCTATGAGAAAGCACAAGCAATCACATGGAGATGCCCATATGAAAATAGTATCAATTAGGCTAACCACAGGCTGAACTTCAGTAGAACAATTTAAGTAGATATTTGAGGATTTCAGGCATAATGTTTAATTCAGTACCTAGAGGACTCTTCTTAATAAGCTACTTGTAAATTCCTCAAAGATGTGGTTAAAAACAATGGCTCTCTGGTAGCAGCTCTCAGACCTCTCAGACACATTGTCTCTCTCTCTCTCTTTTTTTTTTTTTTTTTTTTAAACTGGAGCACTGCTTAGTTCTGGTTTATGGTGGTGCAGGGAATTGAATCTGGAACCCATTAGCCTCAGGCATGACTTTTTTGCATAACCATTATGCTATCTACCCCACCCTACATAAAGCTTTGATCCTTGATATGAGAAAGAAAATCAGTAACTTACTGAAGTACAGTAGCTGTAAGTATACTGAGATATGATGTAGAATATATAGATTCCGTTATTGCTCTTGATATCCTAAAACTGTTTACTTATGTCCTACTGTTTGTCTTGCTTCATGCTTAGTCCCTTTGAAATCTGGAATTCTTGATGTATTGTAAAACTCACTAATAAAAAGACCTTGGTCCTAAAGAGGGCATTTCCTGACCCTATGGTGCATGTCCAGGGAAGACACCTCCATGGTCTCAGCCAGACAAATAACTTATGTCTCTCTGAGTAATTATCTGATATCCTGTATCATAATACTGAACCAACTGCTACATAATAGAACAAAATCTTTCCCTGGCCAGTAATATGTGGAACAGATGAACTAATTGATGTACCTAAGAACCATGAACATGAATAATATTTAAGAATATATGTTTTAGGTGACTAGTTGTGAAACAAGCTACTATGTGTATATGACATCACTTCATTATTACCATATTATTGTTTTTTTATTTTTGAGAGAGATGCAGAGAGAGAAAGACACAGAGACAAAAACCATTATTAATATTACTGTTAGTTGATAGGGCTTTACCATTTAAAGCCCCCCCCCCCCCCCCCCGTCTCTCTCTCTCTCTATCAAAGCACTGTAAAGTTCTGGTTTATGGTAATAAATACAAATGACTGAACTTGGTCCTTCAGAGTCTCAGGCATGATAACCTCTTGCATAGCCATTATGTTATCTCCCCTGCCGTATATAAGTTTTTTAAACTACCTCTGTTATTCCCCCTCTCAGCCACTTGACCACAAGTGACCCATTATCTAGTCAATTCCCATTATCTAGCCAATTCCACCACACCCCATACATCTCAGTTATTTTTTTATTTTTTTAAATTTCTTTATTGGGGAATTAATGTTTTGCATTCGACAGTAAATACAGTAGTTTGTACATGCATAACATTTCCCAGTTTTCCATATAACAAAACAACCCCCACTAGGTCCTCTGTCATCCTCTACATCTCAGTTCTAACAGGATTCACAAAAGCAAACAAATCTTAAAATCCCTGTATGGATGATGGAATTTGGAAGTCTGTTTTTTTCTTTTTTTTTTTAATTTTTTATTTAAGAAAGGATTAATGAACAAAAACATAAGGTAGGAGGGGTACAACTCCACACAATTCCCACCACCCAATCTCCATAACCCACCCCCTCCCATGATAGCTTTCCCATTCTCTAGCCCTCTGGGAGCATGGACCCAGGGTCGTTGAGGGTTGCAGAAGGTAGAAGGTCTGGCTTTTGTAATTGCTTCCCAGCTGAACATGGGCGTTGACTGGTCGGTCCATACTCCCAGTCTGCCTCTCTCTTTCCCTAGTAAGGTGTGTTTCTGGGGAAGCTGAGCTCCAGGACACATTGGTGGGATCTTCAATCCAGGGAAGCCTGGCCAGCATCCTGGTGGCATCTGGAACCTGGTGATTGAAAAGAGAGTTAACATACAAAGCCAAACAATTTGTTGAGCAATCATGGATCCCAAGCTTGGAATAGTGGAGAGGAAGTGTTAGGGAGGTACTCACTGCAAACTCTAGTGTACTTCTGCTTTCAGGTATATATTTTGCAGTAGTTTATGGATACGTGTGAACATATGCTCTCTCTCATAGAAACTGGTGTATATCTAGGTTTTGGGACTTTGTTAGAAAGTGAACCACCTGAGATGAAATTAGAGTGTACTATAAAAGGAAAGGTCTCACCCGAGTAATGAAGCTGAAGGGTTGTCATTCCACATGTGAAGTCTCTGGACACAGTCTGAGGTGAAGCATGTTGAGGTGGCAATCGTTGCGTTGGTTAGGTTGTGATCGGCGGATGCAATATTATTTGGTTTGGATTGGGAGATGCATATGGGAAAGTGGGCCCTATCCAAGGGTTCCAGGACTGGGGGAAGTAGGGGCTCTATAGTGGAGATGTGAGGTTCCTGCTGTCTTAGGGTTCGAAAAGACAATCGATAGATAATGTTATCATCACATTATTTGTTAATTGGGTTAACTTTGAAAAGTCCTTTTGTTATGTTTTGCTGTACAGGAAGTCTGTTTTTTTCCTGTATAAAATGGCAATAATATTTACCTCCTGAGATTATTAAGAATTGTGACACTGGTTTGAATTTGAAATAGAATTCAGTAGCCTCATGTAAAAATTTCTTCATCTATTTCATTCAAAGAAGTCAACATCATGTAGGTACAGCTTACATATGATAGAATGCTCCTATTTCAAATATATAGTTCATCTACAGCCTACACACCCTATCTCGTCTGATATGAAATATATAGTTCAATGAGTTTTGGCTAACATATACTCCTATTTGGTGCTATCATAATCAAACTATATTTTTTCACCCTCAGATGTTCCTTAACTGTTTGCGGTCAATCTCCCTCTTCCTTCTGATTCCAGGCAATGACTGATCTTTTTTTCTTTTTCTATGGATTATTTTTGCCTTTGTAGTCTTTTATATAAATTGAATCATGCACTAAAGGTAATAAGAAAATAAGGCATACGTGCACTCTTAAATCATTTATACAAACTGAAAAATCATAACAATGACATTCTATCTTATAGATATACAGTTATAAATGTAGTTCTACACATTAAATAGTGACTAAAATACACAATACACTGGTAGTAGTGATTGTATATGGAGTAGGGAAAAGACAGGTGATAGACCTTAGCTTAATTTCCAATGACCTATTCCTTCAGAAAGAGGGAGGAAATGGTCCAGGAGGTAGCGCAGTGATAAAGCTTTGGACTCTCAAGCATGAGGTTCTGAGTTTGATCCCCTGCAACACATGTGCCAGAGTGATGTCTGGTTCTTTCTCTCTCCTCCTATCTTTCTCATTAATAAATAAAATCTTTTTTTAAAAAAAAAGAAAAAAAAAGAGGGAGGAAGAGAAAATAAAAAAGTGAATCATACATTGTGTTATGCATCCTTGTCCAACTTTTTATTCTTTTTGAGAGACGCATCCTTATTGTTGCATATACAATAGATCATCTATCTTGTATGGTACATAGTGTTCTATTGAATTATTAAACCACATTCTCCAGTTACGAACACTGGGATATGCGGGTGCTGTTAAGAATAGTGCTGTTAGGGTATTTGTATTTTAAGTCTTAATGTGTTCATTTCTCTTGGGTAAATATCTAAGTAAACATTATGGGTTACATGGTATTCTACATTTACATAAGAATTTAAATATGGGAAACTCTCAGACTTTTCCATAGTGATTGATCTTCCATTTTTGCCATGACTGTTTCTTACCCGGGGTTTAGAAGACCTGGGGGAAAAGAGACAATAACACAAGAAATATGGGTATGTTTTCTTTTCTCTTGGGTTCTCTTCTTATTCGAAACATATTTCTCTCTCTCTTTGTTTCTGTGAAAGAGAAATAGCCAGAAGAAACAAAATAGTTATCTGATCCTGAAGATAAAGGAATTGAAGAGAATGCTAATGAATTCCTAGCCATAAAAGAGTGAATTTTCCTTTCATCTGGTAGGTCTCCATTTTCAGAGTCTTACTTGCAGATTACTCATCCCTCTTATCTCACCCCCCAATGGACTAATCTTTTGCATATTTCTCACAGTAGGCCCATTAAACGTCTCAGTGGTATCAGATACCCTGCCTTTATAGCACTTAGTGTAGATTATAGTCAGGTATTTTGTGGCATTAGCTTACTAGTATCTTCCTTTTTTTTTTTTTTTTCATAGAATGAGGACAATACCTCTTAGGAGAAAAAAAAAATGTTTGAATGAATGAGTCAATGAATGAAAGAATTGGAAAAAAGGGGCTAACAAAGTAAAAAATGCCAAGCCAACAGTGAAAACTATACATGCAACTGAAAATGTGCATTTGTTTTGTTAATTGCCAACCTCCTAAAAGGTAACAGCAATACTCTATTTTGTGTGTGTTACTATTTTAACTAGCTTATTTTTTTTCTAACTTTCAAGTTTTTATTGAGCTTATGTTGACTTACAAGGCTGTTTGTGTCATACATACAATTGTATACCTCTTCCAGATGTATGTAACCACACCAAACTACTGGTAACCCTTTACTGAAGTCTTCTTCACCCTTACAACCCCCATTGCCTTCTCCCTTGTGACTTGGGTTATGCAGTCAATCTAACTGCTTGTTTCCCTTTAACACTGTCTTTTTTCTTACTTTGCTTTTCTATACCCCACATGTAAGTAAGATCATTTGGCATGTATCCTTCTTCCAGTAGTATTCTATTGATCAAGTTTATTATTCATAGAAAAAGCAAAACAAATTAATGTTGATGTCTCCTTTCTTAAATTAAAAAAAAAAAAAAAGCAAAACAAACAAGCAAAAAAGAAAAAGAAAACCAAACACACACCAGAGACAACCACCTTAAAAATAGCTTAGAAGTAATGGGCAGATATGTCTAGCTGTTATGTATCAGGTTTTCAATAATTTAAGGCAGACCTTCGATGTGGGAACTCCAAGTGGGCAAAGTTCATGATTTAATAGTTTGGGACTGGTAGAGATAGGAAAGTAAAGATTCTAGGGCAAATAATGGTTTGAGTCACAAGAAAAATTGTGATCTGGATCACAACCACCAAAAGGGTGTTACCTAAGTAGTCCATTATTTGAAAACAAATATATTTTCAGGAAGGTCCCAGAAAAAACATTAAAGTTATTTACTAGGTAATAGTTTTCTGGAATAAATAGTAAAGCCATACTGACCTAGGCTTAGCAACTTTTTCAACAATGAGTCCTGAGATAATGGATTTGTGGTGGCTTTCTGACTTTTTTTTTTTAATTTTTAAATTATTTTTAAATTATTGATTTTTTGACATTGTTTCACACAATTATAAAATATCAGATGTATAGTTTCACACTCTGTTAACTACTTTCTGTCTCTATCTCTCCCTATCTATATCTATATAATTGCAAATTTATTTACTTTAAGATATATATATCCCACATATGGGCAAAATCATCAGGTAGTTTTTTTGTTGTTGTTGTTGTTGATACCAAGTTTGCACATGGTATCAACATCACTATTTTGTTGCTGATAATAGGAACACTGAGATCTCCAGAGGACACTTTGCTAGACAGGGCATCTTAACCAAGATAAATAAGACTGTGTCTTAGGAAGAAGGAGAGCAGAAAGCACCGTCTTAGAGGCAGTTAAATTAACTTGCCATTTCCCCACTAATTGAGATCTTTAGCTACATCACAAACCACTCAACTGGTTAAAATAGAAGACAGAGCCATTTCATAAAATATTCCAAAAGCACCTTCACCGTCACACTCCACATAATTTGTGGCCAAGGTTTGATATACCAGTGCTGGTGGAAGCGTGTTGGGGCTTGCGTTATTCCTCAGCCACATGTATGGCAAGTTGAGATGTAGGAAACTTTCTGGCCATGGAAAGTAAACATCTCACCTCCAAAAAGGAACAGTTCTGAAAACACCATGAAACAAAGACTCAGTATTGTGAACAAAGCCAAAAAATTCCCAAAAGGGAAGGCGGAGCTTGGCCATGACTTTCCTTCTCTTCCCTTGTGTAATATGGTCACGTCACCTAGGGGGTTGGGGGAGGGGGGATGTGTGCAGAAGGGCACCTTTAGAAAGTTGGTTCAGCTACGACTTACTGCTCTGCTCAGCGACTAAATCTGTGTTGTCTAATCTAAAGCTCTATAGCTCAGCGATCATAATCTTTTTATTAAAGTTTTCAAAGATTAAATAATATGCTCCCATGGTAATTGGGGCCCCCAAATAGCAACATTTGTTCATTTCAGACCCTGTAGGTTGACTTCTTACCATGTCAAGTAAGGACAAACTACCAAAACTCATTTTCCTTTTTTCTTTCTCCCTGTTCTCATTATACCCTGATTTCTAGCTAGATCAATTATCACCATTTGTATTATTATGCTTGGTAAAGATGGTTTACCCCACAGCCAAATAGAAAGTTGTAAACATCTTTTTCTTTAGAACATTGCTTGATGTTATTGTTGCTTTTTATATGCAGAGTTTTCTCAGTCCTA
Organism: Erinaceus europaeus; assembly: GCF_950295315.1. NCBI lineage: Eukaryota > Metazoa > Chordata > Mammalia > Eulipotyphla > Erinaceidae > Erinaceus > Erinaceus europaeus. The sequence goes on from NC_080162.1 coordinate 61,131,820, forward strand.
TACTTTTTCCATCAAGTCTTTCTAACCATTGTTAGCATTTCCAAAAGCTCAAACATAACAAATAATTTATATGTCATACTTTTTTTCTCTGAAGATCTCCTCCTGTACCTCTCAGTTTACCTGTTCTGATGCACTCTTTGGACTACTGCAGTTATCATCTTATAATTTCTCTTTTTTTTTTTCCCTTACTTTTTCCCCTTTTCTTATTGAGCAGGGTTCTTGCACATTCCTGATCTCACTATTACAAGCTGCTTTTTCTTTCATATAGGGAAATGTAGGCAGAGGGGAAAAATAACACCACATTGGAGCTTCTGATAACGCAGTAATCAGAATTATTGGGTTTGAATCTAGATCCCATGCATAACAATTCATACACCCAGCCAAAGAACTGTCTCTCTGGTCCTGAAATTTGTCTTAGCCACCACCCTTTGAAATTTCTTTCTTAGTGTCCTGTTTCTGAATTCCTATATCTTGCATTTTCTTGGCTCTCTGTAGGACTATTTACTCCAATCATTTCTTAAAAAAGGACACATGGTCCTGGAGCCCCGCTTCCCCAGAGCTCTGCCACACTAAAGAGAGAGACAGACTGGGAGTATGGATCAACCTGCTAATGCCCATGTTCAGTGGGGAAGCAGTTACAGAAGCCAGACTGTCCGCCTTCTGTACCCCATAATAACCCTGGGTCCATACTCCTAGAGGGACAAAGAATAGGAAAGCTATTAGGGGAGGGGATGGGATATGGAGTTTTGGTGGTAGGAATTGTGTGGAGTTGTACCCCTCTTATCTTATGGTTTTTGTCAATGTTTCCTTTTTAAAATAAAAATTAAAAAATCTTACAGCAAAAAAATAAAAAATAAAAACTGCAAAAAAAAAGGACACATGCAAGATAATTATTTTTAGAGCACGAATGTGTTTGATCTGTATTTATTATCCTTAGGATAAATTGACTATTCATAAGTTCCTGGTTAAAATTGAATGGCTTCATTATCTTGTATCACAAATATTGCTGTGAACAGTTCCAACCAAATTTTATTTCTAATTTTTTATAAGTTGTAGTCTACCCAGCCCCATTTTATTTCTCTTTTTTTCATAAAGCCTACTGATTTTTTTTAAAGAAAATAAGCCACTGATTATAAAAAAGAAACCATTTTTTCCACTTACAAGAACTGTTAAAGGAAAATTAACTCACAGTTTTTCAAGGTACTATGTCCTTGCCGCTGGAAGCAACACCTCTTCAATATAAGTTTTTACTTTTAGTGGGACTTCTGAAAATTTCTTCTGCTCCCATATTATCTCTGTGTCCTTCTTTTTCCTTCTTCCTCTACCCCCCTCTTATCCATTCTCTCTCTCTTTTTTTTTATAATGTACCACTGCATAAATTTTTTTGCATAAACTACACTATTTCTTCCAGCCTCTCCCACTTTGTAAAAAATTTCTTCTTTGGGAAACTAATGTTTTACATTAGACAGTAAATACAATAGTTTGTACATGCATAACATTTCCCAGTTTTCCTTATAACAATACAACCCCCACTAGGTCCTCTGTCATCCTTCTTGGACCTGTATTCTCCCCCCCCCCCCCAGCCATCCCAGAGTCTTTTACTTTGGTGCAATATGCCAGTTCCAGTTCAGGTTCTACTTGTGTTTTCTCTTCTGATCTTGTTTTTCATATTCATCCTTCTGTTTCTGTCTTATTTTACTTAACATGAATTTTTCAAGGTCCATCCAGGATCAGCTGAAAATGATGAAGTCACCATTTTTAATAGCTGAGTAGTATTTCTTTGTGTATATATGCCACAACTTGCTCAGCCACTCATCTGTTGTTGGACACCTGGGTTGCTTCCAGGTTTTGGCTGTTACAAATTGTGCTGCTAAGAACATATGTGTACACAGATCTTCTTGGATGGGTGTGTTGTGTTCCTTAGTATATATCCCCAGGAGAGGAATTGCAGGATCATAGGTTAAGTCCATTTCTAGCCTTCTGAAAGTTCTCCACAGAGGTAGAACCAATTTACATTCCCACAGTCTCTCTAGCAGGAGAGTTCCTTTGACCCCACAACCTCTCTAGCATTTGCTGCTGCTACCTTTTGTGATGTATGACATTCTCACAGGAGAGATGTGATATCTCATTGTTGTCTTTATTTGCATTTCTCTGACAATCAAAGACTTAGAGCATTTTTTTCACGTTTCTCAGCCTTTTGGATCTCTTCTGTGGTGAATATTCTCTCCATGTCCTCTCCCCATATTTGGATGGGTTATTTGTTTTCTTGTTGTTGAGATTTGCAAGCTCTTTATATATATATTTTTAATACCCTCTTATCTGATGTATGGCATGTAAAGATCTTCTCCCATTCTGTGAGGGGTCTCTTGGTTTGGGTAGTGGTTTCTTTTGCTGTACAGAAGCTTTTTAATCTTATGTAGTCCCATAGGTTTATACTTGCCTTAGTCGTCTTTGTAATTGGATTCTTTTCATTGAAGATATCTTTAAAATTTATGCAGAAGAGTTCTGCCAATATTTTCCTCTAAGTATCTGATAGTTTCTGGTCTAACATCCAAGTCCCTGATCCACTTGGAATTTATTCTTTTTTTGGTGAAATATGGTGGTTCAGTTTCATTCTTCTGCATGTTTTTACCTATGTTTTCCAACACCATTTGTTGAAGAGACTCTGCTTTCCCCATTTAATAGTCTGAGCACCTTTGTCAAAGATTAGATGTCCATAGCTGTGGGGGCTTAGTTCTGGGCTCTCAATTCTATTCCACTGGTCAGTGTGTCTATTCATGTTCCAGTACCAAGCAGTTTTGATGACAATGGCCCTATAATACAATTTGAAATCTGGGAGTGTGATGCCTCCATTTCTATTCTTTCTTCTCAAGATTGCTTTGGCAATTCTAGGTCTTTTCTGATCCCAGATAAACATTTGTAGCATTTATTCTATTCTCCTAAAAAATGTGGTTGGGATCTTGATAGGGATAGCATTAAATTTGTAGATGGCTCTGGGTAGTATATTCATTTTGATGATATTAATTTTTCCAACCCCTGAACATGGAGTATCTTCCCACTTCTTTGTGACTTTTTCAATTTCCTTCAGTAGTGACTCATAATTTTCATTATAGAAGTCTTTCACTTCTTTGGTTAGGTTTATTCCTAGATGTTTTATTGTTTTAGTTGCTATAGTAAAAGGAATTGATTTCTGGATTTCATCATCTTCTAACTTAGTGTTTGCATAGAGGAATATCACTGAAATTTTGCCGGGCTAGCTTTGCCGGAGAGAGAAAGACAAGAAACTTGTGGCGGAGCAGGAACGCAATGTAATGCCTTTATTGATCAGAGACAACGCTTTTTATATCTTAGAAAACAGAAGTGGCAAATCGGAAAAGGAAATGGCTAGGAGAGGGTGTGGAGAAAAGAAAAGAGCGCAGAGGTAGAAAGCTTCCATAGCAGCTATTGCGAAGGTTCTAACTAGTGGGATTAATCAATACCTTGCAGGCAGGGTGGGTCTCAGGCAAAACAATGATTATGTAAATAGACCATACTATCAGCGATGCAGGGGAGCTGGCATAATGCTCAACATCTTCTCCTTTCTTTTTATCTAATGGCCATAATATCAGGACTTTGGGCTGCTTTGTGAAGCAGGGATTCTGATAGGAGGAGGCACACCTTTGGGGTACTACTACCCCTCCTTGCTCAACCTCTCGGTAGAGAGAGAGAGAGACTAACAGGATTGACACACCCCTCAGGTTCAAGCCCTGCCAAGCTCAACCACATCTTCACAATTTCCCAACATCTCCCTTTTTCTAATGGCCATATATAAATGGGTCAATGTCTGTAAAAGACTCCATTTCTGTCAGGGGAATAGCAGTGTAGGGGTGAACAGAAACCTATATCATGCAGGTGTTTTTAAAAGAACTGGCACAAACAGGGAGGGACACATAGGAGAGCAGCAAGAGCCAGTGTGATGTCAAGGGGAGACCTGGTGGGTGAAAAGGGGCATTTCTTGCCTCAAAGGGCATTTCCTGCCTCTGGGGGTGTTTCTTGCCTCAAAGGGCATTTCCTGCCTCTGGGGGCAAGGCCTGCTGGCAGGGGGGCATTACCTGCCAAGCAAAGGGGCTATTCGGCACTGTAGAGTCCCCAAGACAGTTGGCTGAAAAGTTCATGGACTGCTGCGAGTCCTTTGAGAAACCCAGCAGCGTAAAGGGAAGCTGCTGTAAAGTGGTGTAAAGTGTCTAAGAGGTGTACCAGTAAGTCAGATAGAAGCGTCAGTCCAATGCCAACAACCAGGGGAAGAAATGCCAGGGGATGAAACGCTGCACGTCTATCTCAATGGGGAAGGACAGCCACTGGAATCTTGCTTTTCTGTAGAGAGTGAGCTGGAACCCCTAAAACGTGACAGGTGAAACAGAAGCAAGAAGGGAAGACAGTGATGGGTGAGAGAAAGGCAGTAAGAAAGTCCTGTCCTTGGAGTCTGTGAATCAGGTTCTTTAGATCATGTCAGGTCACATCATTGGTTTCAGGGGGGTGGCTGTAGTTGTGGGTGATGTCAGAGGACAGGGATCCAAATGGATTTCTGGGGATCCCATATGAGCAGATGCTTCTTCATGTGAAGGCTTGACATAGCTGTAATCACTTGTGAAGAAAAAACTTGTAACAAATTAGAAGTTTACTATAATTGATAACTCAATTATTATAATTGGTTTAAGTACCTTTATAATTTTGGAAATCTTTTCTAGTATGATTTTAAGGTTGTTTAAACAGTTTAAGCTCAATAAAATGTGGAAAGGTAAACAGAAGAACCATTGCTAGAAGCCTCAGGCATGAGAATCATTAGCATAACCACTGTGTGACCTATCATTCACCCGGGCTGGTTCTACCTCTTTAATTGAGAATGTATTTGAGAGCTTTACATATTAATAGCATCTTTTCTACCTTTTGTTACACCCATTTAAGATGGAGATACACCCTAGGTGTATGCAGGATCTTCAGACCAAATTTAGTTAAAATATATTGACTTTTAATTAATTTTTACCTTAAGACTTTAAATACAAGTTAGTTTTACCTTTATGAGAATCATGTTGAAAACTCCTTCATTTAACTTTACCTGGTAGGACTGTAGCTTCAAAGTTACACTTTTAACCTTAAAGTTAATGTTTACCAAACTTCAAACACACACACACATAAACATGTAGTCTATAACACATAAGAGGAGAAAAATTTTTGTTATGAAGACATATCATGTCAAACACAAATTTAGATCTATACTGTTTTTTTTTCTTTTCTTTTTTTACCAGAGCACCGCTCACCTCTGGCTTATGGTGGTACAGGGGATTGAACCTGGGACTTTGGAGCCTCAGGCAGGAGAGTCTCTTTGCATAACTATTATGCTATCCACCCTCTTCCCTTACTCACACAGTTTAAGATTAAATGTTTCACATTTATACCAAGTTGTAAAAAAAAAAATCAAAAGAGGAAAAAACAAGTTTTTTAGGACTGTTTCTGGACTTCTCCAGAAACGATGACTGCATCCAGTGCTTTTAAGTCAATTAAGTTTCAGAGTACTCTGAGCAAAATGGGCCCTACAAAAATTTTGGTCATTCAACTCACTCAAAAAAATTTTTTTTAGTCATTAAACTCACTCACTCACAAAACACAACTGGCCAGTGATAGCATAAGATATTCAGAGAAGGGGGTGGGGGAAGAGAGGGCTCTGTGAACTAGAGTTTCAGATTCCGCCATGTCGTATTATGAGTTCTGGGGGGCATCCTAATTCAAAAAGGGCCTCAAAATCCCAGTTAGGCTGGTTCTGACTGGTCCTGTGGGATTGTTGCAGGCACCCATTCCCCAAAATGTCTTTACATAGAAGAAAGAATCGAATCAGGAGGGTAGAACTAACCACGTGTCTCCAGTCTTGTGGACTGCCAAGGTTCTGCAGAAGGCTCTGCAAGTTAGAGTCACCCTTCTCCATGGGAGACACAGGGGAGGGAGTCCAGGAAGTCCCAGGGGAAATCTCCATGCATCTCCCAAGCTCTACAATCACAGTCATGAGAAACCAAGGTGTGGCCCAGAGCAAAATGTTCCAGAGACAGAGAAACTGTCTAATGAAAAAAGAGTAGAGGGTTTGGGAAACCTCTTCATAAGGAGGAAAGTTGCCCATGATGGAGGGGGTCTCAGAAAAATAAGAAGGACAAAAGAATCACAGTGCCTTCGTAAAACACAAGGCTGCAGAGAGCCAAGCAGTGTATACTTATCTGGAGGCTGGGTGGGTTAGGTCCCACGTTGGTGCGCCAGAATCCCGGGCTAGTGTGAGGGTATTTCTTCCCGGGCACGTGCTCTCTGGGTTGGAGAGAACTCGACCAGAGCCAACCTGGGCTGCTGCTTACTCAGTGATGCAGGAGAGCTGGCATAATGCCCAACAACTTTTGTATGTTAATTTTGTAGCCTGACACCTTATTGTATTGCCTGATGGTTTCCAAAAGCTTCATTAGGATTCCTTAGGTTTTTCTATGTATACTATCATGTCATCTGCAAATAGGGAGAGTTTGACTTCTCTTGCAATCTGTATCCCTTTAATTCCTTGCTCCTGCCTGATTGCTATGGCAAGAACTTCCAACACTATGTTGAATAGTAATGGTGATAGTGAGCATCCCTGTCTTGTACTTGACCTGAGGGGAAATGCTTCCAATTTTTCACCATTGAGTATGATATTGGCTGTAGGTTTGCAATATAGACTCCATTATCTTCAGGAATTTTCCATCTATTTGCATTTTTTGTAGTGTTTTGATCATAAAGGGATGTTGTATTTTGTCAAAGGCTTTCTCTGCATCTATTGATATGACCATGTGGTTTTTGGTCTTGCTTTTATTGATGTGGTGGACCACGTTGATTGATTTACATATATTAAACCAACCTTGCATGCCTGGGATAAACCCCACTTGGTCATGATGAACAATCTTTTTAATATACTGCTGTATCCAGTTGACTAGAATTTTGTTCAATATTTTAGCATCTATGTTCATCAGAGATATTTGTCTGTAGTTTTCATTTCTGGTTGTGTCCCTGTCTGCTTTTGGTATCAGAGTAATGTTGGCTTCATAGAAGCTGGAAGGCAGTATTCCATTGTCTTCAGTCTTCTGGAAGACTTTTAAAAGTAGAGGTATTAGTTCTTCTTTGAAGGTTTTGTAGAATTCATTTGTAAAATCATCTGGTCCAGGACTTTATCCTTGGGAAGGTTTTTGATAACTGTTTCAAGTTCATTAGCTGTAATGGGCCTGTTCATATTATTTAGTTCCTTTTTATTTAATTTTGGAAACTGGTAGGTATCTAGGAAATCATCCATTTCTTCCAGGTTCTCTGGCTTGGTGGCATATAGTTGTTCATAGAAGCCTCACATTATACGTTGAATTTCTGCAGTGTCTGTTGTGATATATCCTCTTTCATTTATGATCCAATTTTTTGAGGTTTTCTTTCTTTTTTGTTTTGTGAGTCTGGCTAAAGGTTTGTCAATTTTGTTTACTCTTTCGAAGAACCAACATTTACTTTCATTGATCTTTTGTATGGTTTTCTTATTTTCATTGTTATTTATTTCTGCCCTAACTTTAGTCATTTCTGTCCTTCTGGTTGCCTTAGGGTCCTTTTCTTTCTTCCTTTCTATCTTTCTTTCTACCAAAGCACTGACTTATGGTGGTGGTGGTGGTGATGTTGGGATCTTGGAGCTTCAGACATTAGTCTGCTTGCATAACCATTATGCTATCTCCCATGCCCCAAATCATTTTATTTTACTTTTTTAGATGTTAAAGAATTTTTTAGATTTTTATTTATTTAATTTTTGTTTCCATTTTATAAATAAAACTTTTCATTTTTCAGAATCATTTTAAAACACTGATCTGGGACGAGCAAGATCATTCACCTGGAGAGTCGTCTATTTTGTCAAACATCCAAGTTTCAAATAAGCTCCATGCACTGAAAGAAACTTTGGTGCTGTGCTATCTTTCTCTTTCTCTCCTGTCTGTCTGTATTTATCTGAAACAGTTAACCCAGGTTTAAAGCCCCGGTGATGACAAAAACAAATAGGGAACTCTGCCTCCACCTCTCACACACACACTAATTTGATGATTCTACAGTGTTTGAATCTGAGAAGCATCAACAGTTACTTTTTGTGGCTGACCCAACTAAAGTAAAACATGTTTTTAAATTATGACAATTCAAAAAGGGCACAGGCTGGCTTTTCAATGTCCATAGAAAGCGCCCCTTTCCTTCCCCCAGCATACATGCCATCACCTCATTGGCACAAATCTCAGTAAACTTTAACCAGAAAAGCAAATTTGCTATAAAATTTAGATCTATGTCCAGAGCTGAGCAGTCCTCTGATAAAAAAAAAACAAAAAAACCCCTAATTTTATGTGACAGCTGTCTTATAAATCATTATTTCTTGAATAAAACTAATAAAATTAAGTTAATGCATTCTCAAGTAAGTATGCATTGAATACATTTTGAATTCCTTTCTTTCTTTTTGCCTCCAGGGTTATTGCTTCTTCTTCTAGAGTTTGCCCTTCTTCCGTAGCCAGTCAACAGCGTCAGGTTGAGCCTGATGTAAAGTTTCGAGACCTCCTTTGAATCTGGAGAGGTGGCAGTCGTTGACTATGTGGGTCATAGTCAAGGGTTCAGTGTCAGCACTACTAATCTACTGCTCCTGGAAGCCACTTCTCTTCTTTTCCTTTCTTCTCTTTTCATTTATTTATTTATTTATTTATTTATTTTTACTGGATAGGACAGAGAGAAATTGAGAATGGAAGGGGAGATAAAGAGGAGGAGAGAAAGACACCTGCAGACTTGCTTTCTCATTTCATTATTTTAGATATTCTTGTTTTCTGCACCTTCCGAGATTGCATAGGCTCTGGAACACAATTTAGTGTTCTGTAAGTACTGCCCAGTGTAGTAGCTACTAGCCATATATGACTACTTAAAGGTGAAAATAGCTCAAACAAGAAATTCTTCCATGTGAGTGGTGGTTAAGTGTACACATTAGCATATTTAAGAACCCAGGTTTGAGCCCCAACTCCTATCCTGCAGGGAAGAAGCTTCAGGAGTGGTGAAGTAGATCTGCAGGAGTCTCTTTTTCCCCCTTTCCTTCTATAACTCTCCCTCCCCCTATCAATTTCTCTCTACCTTATTGAATAAAAAATGGAAAGAAAAATTAAAGGAAAAATGGTCATCAGGAGTGATGAATTTGTTGTGCAGGTACTGAACCCCATTGATAACTCTGGTGAAAAAATATTCATTCATAATTCTAGTTACATGGTACTACTGGTTGTAGTATTGACTATAACAGATACAGAACATTTCCATTACTAAATAACCTGTCATATAGCACTTTTCAGGGTTGTGGGTAGGTAGCATAATGGTATGCAAAGAGCCTCTCTTGCCTGAGGCTCCAATGTCTCAGGTTCAATCTCCTGCACTACCATAAACCAGAGCTGAGCAGTGCTCTGATTACAAAAAAAAAAAAAAAAAAAAAAAAGAAAGAAAAGAAAAAGAAAGAAAGAAAAGAAATCTATAGCATCACTCATTTTAAAGTGTCTTTATTTTTTATAGTAACAGAGAAATTGAGAGGGAAGGGGGAAATAGAGGGAGAGATATACTTGCAGCACTGTTTCACCCATCATGAAGCCTTTACCCCTGCAAGTGGGAACTGGGAGCTTGAACCCAGGTTCTTGTGTACTATAATGTATGTGTTCAACCAGGTGTACTATCGCCAGGCCTGAAAAAGCATTATTCTGTGGCTACAAAAGACCTACTTTTTTTTTTTTTTACAGTAGTAATTTACCGTTGATTTACAAAATTATGGGACAACAAGGTGTAATTCCACACTGTTCCCACCACCAGAGTTCTGTTTCTTCTTTTCCTCCATTAGAAACTTCAGTAGTTCTCCCAAGGTTACAGATGTGGGCTGACTATTATTTCTATGACTATATGTCTATATTTACATATATTTGCCCATTTTTCTATGTTATTGCCTTCTCTTTCTTTCTAAGTCACACATACACCTATTACTACTTCTGAATGTTCTTTTTCCCTCTTCTCTCTCTGGGTCCTGATATAATTGGCTTTCAGAACCCTCTAGTCATCTTTTATCATTTCTTCCCCTCTGGGAGTATGGACCAAAATTCTCTATAGGTTGCTTACGTTGGGAGGTCAGTCTGGCTTCTGTAACTGCTTTCTGCTGGGCATGGACATTGGCAGGTTGATCCATTCCCCAAGCCTGTTTCTATCTTTCCCTATGTCTTACCACCTTTCAGCCACCAACTTGCAGGTGCTACTATGAGTCTGTCATGACCTTTCTGGGCATATGACTTCACCAATGTGTCCTGGAGCCTCACCTCACCAGGACCCTAGCCCACTAGGGAAAGATAGAAACAGTCTGGGCCCACTTGGAATGTTATTTCCCTCAGAACCTGCCTCCTAGCAATGCCCTTCATTTTCTATGATTCACTCCTGCCGGGCTAGTCTGAAGGTGTTTCTTCCTGGGCACATGCTCTCTGGGTTGGAGAGAACTCTGCCGGAGCCAACCTAGGTTGCTGCCTACTCAGCGATGCGGGAGAGGAACCAGGAACTCTCGTGGCTGAGCGGGAGCACAATATATTCTGCTGGCTTTATTCATCTGCATTTATACTTTCCAGGAAGGAAGTGGTAAGGTGGAAAAAGGATGTATGTAGGATAAGGGGGCGGAGTGGAAAAAGAGCGTGAACCAGTGGGGATTAAACCAATGGGGATTAAACCAGGGCGGGTCTCAAACAAAACAGTGATTATGTAAATAGACCACAACATTAAGCAATGCAGGGGAACCTGACATGATGGATAGAAACAGAAGCAGAATTAGCCAAAGGAGAAATGATGACCAACAACTCCAAAAGCCATGTTTTGGGAAACTCCCCCTAATTTCTATACATCATGTGTTGTTGTCATTACTGTCATTGTTGTTGATAGAGACAGAGGGAAAATCATCATAGCAGCAAAGTTTCTTCCAGTGTGGTGGTGTTGAGGGAGAAGTTACTTCCCAGAAATAGGGGTGGTTACAGGTGTAGGGGGGACTTTGTTAGCTTTAAAGGGGTTAACCTTTGGGGGACTAGCTTTATTTTCCTGGGACTACCATGTGAACAAAATGTATGTCAATCTCATATTCTCTCTCCCTAATGTTTTGTTCTCAATAAAGTTTAATTTACCTGGATGAAAAAAAAAGAAACAGGCTGGGCAAAGTTTTTAATAAATAGGAACCAAAAGTAGATATGTTCCTAGGGGCCCATGACTTCAGTAATATTTTCTTGAGACTGATAGCTAACATGCAGGTGACTAAAAATATTGTCTGGGAAGCTGGTGTCAGAGATGAAAAAGAACTTGAAAGCTTGACTAGGGCAGAGAATAGCTCTCAAACTTGAAACAAGTATATAAATACAATTAACTGTACCTCATCATCTGACCCAGGGTCTATATCTATTTACATTTAGCACAGGAGCCTGTATAACCTCTGAGTCCCTATCATTCTGAGCTTACAGTCCATGGTCACAGCTGAGAACATTCTACAAAAGGCTTATTTTTAAAGTATTTTTTCTCTAAAATTTTGTAATATTTATTTATTGGATAGAGACAGAATTAGAAAGGGGAGGGGGAGAGAGGGAGGGAGACAGAAATTCCTGCAGTACTTCTTCAATACTAGCAAAGCTTTCCCCTTGCAGGTGAGTATTGCAGACTTGAACCCCTGTCCTTGTGCATTGTAACACATATGTTCAACCAGGTGCACCCAGACAAAGGCCTACTTTTAAGTACTTTTTAAAAATTACATACTATGAAATTGACCTTTTGTATGTATACAGTTAATATGTTTCAAAATAGTCAGATAACAGTAACCAAACCTACAGATATGACACAAGACATTTCTATACTCCTTAAGTTCCCTCCTGTTAACCCTTTTCAAAGGCAAAACCTCTCATCAACTCAAGTAACCCCTAGTCTATTTGCCCTTGTCTAGTCTTGTCTTTTCAAGGACATAGTATAGATGGAATGATACAAATTATAAAATTTGAGACTGCCTTAAAAAAATAAAACAGCTTCATGCTTTTATGATTCATTAAAATTATTGCATATACCTCTTCCAATGCGTATATAATTAGAAAGAGCATTTTGCTTACCTATTTACCTACTGAAGTAAAGCAGTTTGCTTACCTATCTACTGGTTGTTTCCACTTTTTGGAGTTTATGTATCAAGTTGCTAAGACATTTGTGACCAAGTTTCTGTGTGAAGATAGATTTCCACTTTTCTGTGGTCAAATCATCTGGTGGCTATATGTTTAACATGACAAGAAACTGCCTAGCAAGTTGTTGGAGTGGCTATTACATACTGCTTTTACAACTGCTGTTATGAGGCTTTTCAGTTGCTGTCGTATGCTTTACATTGGTTTGTTCTAGCCCTCCCCCGCCAAGAGAATTAGATCAGTCCAGTTAATTTCGCGGCCCCGCTTGGCCCCGCCCCAAGAAAACCCGCCAGAGTTCCAGAGTGACAGAGTTCGGAGAGTTCCAGAGTTTGGAGGGTTCCTGAGTTGGAGAGTAAGAGAGAGTGCTTGTGCCGCCGCAAAGAGACAGCAGAGTTCTGTTTGGTGATTAGTTTGTCTTAGTTTATGAATCGTTGTTCCTGAATAAAGAAATACAGCTTCCCTGCCCAGCCGTTGTCTCCGCGTCTCTGTTACCCGCCCGTGAAGCTAGCCTGGCCGGCAAGAACCGACGAAAATCTTAACAACAAATGGCGCCCACGTGGACCTGACCTGCGCATCTCTCAGATAAGTAAAGACAATTTGGCTACCTATGCACTATGGCCTTCTCTTCTGCTTGTGAAGAGATCTCCAAAGGCCTCTGCTATTTCTTCACGAGACTGTTTTGCTGTTTCTGGAACATTTATCTCTGGACCACTCTGTGGTTTCCACTCTCTCGGGCTAACTCAGAACAGCCAGCGGGAAGAGCCAGCGGGCGGGAGGCGAGGCGCGGAGCTGCTGTTTCCACCTGGTTAAACAGCCAGCCAGCCAGCTGCGCCCAGACAACCCCGTGCACCACGCCCACAGCCCCGCAGCCCGCAGGAGGCTGACGCCAACATGCTGGAGCCCGACGCCAACACGCTGGAGCCCGATGCCAACACACTGGAGCCCGATGCCAACACGCTGGAGCCCGATGCCAACACGCAAGAGCCCGAGGCCAGCCCACAGGAGCCAGCTCTCCACCGCGTGGCGCAGGGTACTGGACGTGTGATCCCTCCACACTGCTCGGCCACTGCGAGCAGGGCAGCAGACATGGCAGGGCCATGGGGCAGGGCCGCGGCAGCCTATCATGGCCACCACCCCTGGGCACCTAGGCCCACACCTTCTACAAGCCTGGCCTGCCTGCCCTCTTGCTATGAATTCTGGAATGATCCCGGGCCTCCCGGACCCCTGGGCTCCCTGCCGAAACTGGGCACACGAGATCTCCAGCTGCCGGTCCGGTCTGAAGACAGACAAGCTGGAGTACGCAGAGATTTGTGCAAAGATTGCAACCTGCAATTCCTAAAAGTGAAGCTGCGCGGGAAGCCACCTCTGGATGGTGAAACCTCCCCCCCCAACAACTAAGACAGTACATATCTAAATTCGTGTTTGAAATGACATGTATTCGTAACAAAGGTTTCTCTCCTTGTGTATTAATGACCATGTTTATGTGTATGTTTAAAGTTTGGTAAACAGTAACTTTAAGGCTAAATTCTTACTAGACAAAGTTAAATGAAAAAGGTTTTCAACGTAATTCTCATAAAGATAAAATTAACTTACATTTAAAGTCTGAGGTAAAAATTAGTTAACAATCAATATATTTTAACTAAGTTGGTCTAAACAAAAGGTTAAATAGACTTGTTGATATGTAAAACTCTCCATTACCTTCTCTATTAGAAATGGTAGATCGCACAATGACTATGCTAATTATTCTCATGCCTGAGGTTTCCTTTCCTGACTCCATCTTGAATGGGTGTAACAAAAGGTTAAAAAGACGTTGTTGCCATGTAAAAGTCTCAAATTCCTTCTCTATTAGAAATATGCTAATAAGTTTTGTTTCATAGTAAGTAAATTGCAACCAGCTGCCTTTGGGACTCTAGGCCGTTCCCCGCCCCCATGCAAATGCCCGTCGAAGAAAGTACGCCCCCAAGAGGCAAGAAAGTATGCCCCCCAGAGGCAAGAAATGTTTTTTTTAAGCTGATAAAGTTTAGCCCACAGAGGCAGATATGGCCCCCTCAGGCCTTCCCTTGGCAACACGCTGGTTCTTGTTATTTGCTTGCATGTTTCTCCATGTTTGTGCCAGTTTCTTTTTTAAAAATGCCTGTATGATATATGTTTCTGTTCACCCCACACCCTTGATACTGTAGCCATTTAGTTAAAAGAAAAGGGGGAATTGTCGTATGCTTTACATTGGTTTGTTCTAGCCCTCCCCTGTCAAGAGAATTAGATCAGTCCAGTTAATTTCGCGGCCCCGCTTGGCCCCACCCCAAGAAAACCCGCCAGAGTTCCAGAGTGACAGAGTTCGGAGAGTTCCAGAGTTTGGAGGGTTTCTGAGTTGGAGAGTAAGAGAGAGTGCTTGTGCCGCTGCAAAGAGACAGCAGAGTTCTGTTTGGTGATTAGTTTGTCTTAGTTTATGAATCGTTGTTCCTGAATAAAGAAATACAGCTTCCCTGCCCAGCCGTTGTCTCCGCGTCTCTGTTACCCGCCTGTGAAGCTAGCCCGGCCAGCTGGAGCCTTCCGAAATTTTAACAAGTTGCTTTGTATCATTGTCAGAATTTGGTACTGTCTTTTATTTTTTTTGTTGTTCAATCTAATACATATATAGTAGAATCTTATTATGACTTTCATTTTCAGTTCCTTAATGGATATTTATGCTTTGCTTCTTTTTCTGTGCTTATTTACCCTCTTTATTTCTCTTTTGGATAAGTTCCTATTCAAATCTTTTGACCATTTTAAAATTAGGTTGTTTCCTTGTTGAATTTCAAGAATTGGTTTTTTAAAAATTTTTATAGTACTTTTATTTTAATTAATTACTGGATAGAGACAAAGAGAAATCCAGATGGAAGGAGGAGAGAGAGAGAGATCTGTAGCACTAGTCACAGTTCATCAAGCCTTCCCCCTACAGGTGGGGACCAGAGGCTTGAACCTGGGCCCTTGCACATTGTAAATTGTGCACTCAACTAGGTGCACTACCACCTGACCCCATTTTGTTTTATTTTAAAATATCTATTTATTTTAATGAAAGAGAGATAGAGAGTTATATAGAGACACCACTATGATTTGTGGTGATGCTGTGGAATGAACCTGAGACCTCAGAGCCTCAGGCATGAAAGCCTTTTGCATAAGCATTATGCTGTCTTTCCAACCTAAGAACTGTTTAAATATATCAAAGATTTCTCCTAGCCTATAGCTTAATCTTCATTCTTTTAATAGTCATCCTTCCTTCCCTCCTTCTTTTCTTTCTTTCTTCCTTTCTTTCTCTCTTTTAGCATGTAGTAGTAGTTCATAGGATTGAACCTGTGCCTCAGAGCCTCAGGCATGAGAGTCTGTTTGCATAACCATTATGCTATCTCCTTCACCCTCTTAATAGTCTCTTTTACAAAGCCAAAGTTTAAAATTTTAATGGATCTGATTTCTATTGATTTATAGTCAGTCTTAAAATTGGACAGCACTATTTCTCCATTTATGATATTCATTTCCAAAATGGTTTCTGCTGTTCTAGTTACTTACCCATATAAATTTTAGATTCGACGTTACTGTCTTTACATAAAGAACAGGCTAATGGAATTGAGATTAAAGTTTATTAAATCATTAGGTTATTGTTTGGGGGGAAATTAACTAAAATATGTTGAGTTTTCTAGTTCTGGATATGCTATGTCTCTCCATTTACGGATGTTATGTAATTTTAAGGAAAGTCTACACATCTTTTAGATGTCTAGAGATAAGTTAGTTTTGAACTATTATAAATTGTATTTAAGAGATTTCTATTTTTAATTGTTGATCGTTAGCATTTAGAAATATAATTGATTTTTTTTTTTCTAGTGGGGCAGGGCTCTGGAGAGGTGGGGTTCTAGGAGAAATTGGTGAGGTTGTCTGCCCAGGGAAGTCAGGTTGGTGTCATGGTAGCATCTGCAACTTTGTGTCTGAAAAACCATTAAGATATAAAGAAGAACAAATTATTTAATAATCTGGAACTTAAAGGTAATAATATAGCAGGCTAGATATGGGGGTCTCCATTTTGGAAAAAATTAGTAGGTCTATTTTAGGTATATTCCAAGGAGCCCATGACTCTACAAAATTTTCCTTGAGCTCAACAGCCAACATGCAGGTAGACCAAAGGTGTTGTCTGGGGAGATGGTGTCAGAATTGGAAAAAGGACTAGAAAGCTGGATCAGGGAAGAGAGTAGCTCCCAAATATGGGAAAAGTATATAAATATTGCTAATTGTAAACCCTGTTGATTTGATCTGGGGTCTATATCCCTATAAGTCTGAGCTTGCATTCTGTGGTTATAGCTAGGAACGTTCTAGGCTGCAGCCATTGCAGAACCCATCTTTCTTGAGTGGTAGAGTATTTTGGCCCAATCTACCTTCAGAGAATGGGGCTGTCCCTACCACTGTTGATCCACAATCAGGGCAAGGTCCTGCAGGGGACCATAAAGGGGTCCATTATGTTGTTCCTGATGGCGATGACCAGTGACAGTGGAGAGAGGGAACTGTTAGAGGTCTAGGACCATCATATCTGTGTGAGAATCCCAGGATTCCCTGACTAGGGCCCCAGGAGATGAGGTGGCCTGGTAGTAAGCAAAAGAGCCATCATTAAAGTATGCCAGTCTCTTTTCCTTATTCAGCTTTTGTAGTCCTTATTTTGTCTGACAAGGTTAGCCTTGGAGTGATTGAGCGAAGTGAAATAGGAAGTAGGTGAGGAGAGTATCTATGTCTAAGTAGAAACTATTTGATTAAGTACTTTATGTTGTCTTTTTTAGGTCTTTACTTGCTTGCTGCACTTATTGGGTTACTGCAAACTATTGTGTACTTTTGCTTTAAGGTACATATTTTCCCCTATCTTATAGATACATGTGCACACGTGCTCTGTGCCTTCTTTCAATATCTCTATTGAGATAGAAGATTAAAATTTAAACTCATGTCAAAAATTTAAACAACTGTCTGTTCTGGTGCTTTTCTTTTTCACTTTTATCTTTCCTATTTTATCCTTTTAGATGACCCGAAAGCCTTCCCTCCTACACCCCAATCATAAAGATTTTCATATAAATTTTCCCTTAATTAAATAAATTATCATAGGTTTTAGTAACATGTTTTTTGTAAAATATTAACTACTCTAAAACTGAAATCAATTTTTCTTGGGTGGTCTTAATGATTTAATCCCCTTGAATAGGTTACTTGGGAATAAAGGATGTGTCTTTAGTACCAGTAAGGATAAAATGAAACTGGTACTAGACATGCTTGTGGTCCAGAAGCCACATTAGGGGCCTCTGACAAGAATGAAAAACAACCAGTTGCATGAACGAGACAGCCTGTGGAGCCAAGGAGGAAAGGGGCATGACATTTCTGCCTCATCCAAAGGCCCCTGGAACCAAACCGCAGCTAGTGTACTCCAGACATCCAGGTTCCATCATTTGTTTATAGGAAAAGTGGTCCTCCCACTACTGACTGACCCCTCAAGGATTTTTCAAACAGCATAGCCCACACAAATGACAGGCTGAAGTTAACTGCTCTGCTCTAATTGAGGATTGTCAAAAATACCAACACTCAGGAGGTGGCAGGACACGGGTGTTTTGCACTTTACAGTTTTCTGGCTCTTGTATGGTGCACTTGATCTGCCCTGTCTAGAATTGTCCCTGGGAATAAGACAGAAAGGAAAAAAAAAAAAATAGTCCTCTGGGGCTGTGTTAACTCACTTGGTGGATGTAGTTAATCTGGCAACAAAACAGGAAGTGATATCGATGCTCAGAGCCAAAAATAAAGCCTAGGCGCCATGTCTGCAAATCCTAAAGACAAGAAGAAGGGAGTCTTAATTGGTACTGACCAGCCATAATAAAACTATGGAGACAGGACAACATGCTCTCAGGCATTCGCTACACCACCCATACAGTGGTGTAAGCATCTAAAAATTCACAGCACTTAAGTGGAAAGAAAAAAAAATTACAAAATCCATTAGGTCACTAGGGATAAGTTGACTTGACAGCTTTTTGTATTACTAGTACACCATATGAATGAATGCTATCAAATACAACCTCTTTATTTCTCAGGCACTGTTTCCATACTTGAGAGGCTTTCAAGTAGTGCCTGGAGCTGTGAGTAGGAGCCAAGTTTTTACTTTTACCAATAAACAACTCACCAACATGTAGCCACACAGAAACTTTTGACATGCTACAGCTACTCTATCTTCTTTTCTCTTTTCCCAGCTTTATTCAGATTGAGTATAATATTGTGTAAGTTTGTATACAATATGATAATTTGATACACACATATATTTCAGATGGTTCCTTTTAATTTTGGAGCAGGTGGTGGATCTTGTGAAGATCTACCCTGTACACTGTAGGGTGATCAGCAGTGTCTCTGACCCTGATTCACTACTCACTCTTTTCTTCTCCCCACCCTTGTTGAAACAACCCAAAATGACTCCAGTCTTCTTCCTCTTTTTCTCCTTCCTATTTCCCTCCTTCTTCTTTTTCTTCTCCACCAGTTTTACCACTGCGGCTTGATGTTTGCACTCCATTCTGATAGTCATTTTTTCTCTTTTTCTTCTTTTCATTCTCCTCTTACCTCCTCCTCCTCTTTATTTCTGATAAAGATAAAACGGAAAGAGACAGTAGGACACACAGAGAAAGGGAGATGCCTATAGCACTGCCCCACGATTCATGAAGTTTCTCTCCTATTGGTGGAGACCAGGAGCTTGAACCCAGATCCTCATACATGGAAATGTGCACTCTACCAGGTGCATCACCACCTGGTCTCTGCAGTCATTTTCAAATATTCTTTAGACTCTGAGTGCATTAGAACATTCTGGCTTCAGGATAGAGTGTGCCAATGAATTTTACCACTCACCTTTTTTCCCATTCGAGGACTAGATGATACTTATGAATACAGGCAGTTGAACCAAGTGGAATATAAACGATCTGTTTTATTAATTACTTAAGTTGAGGCAACTGGATCTCAAATGATGCAGACTTGGATTCCTCCAAACAAACCTAAACCATAAGAAGAAAGAAGAGGACTGATGTCAGCCTATAAACTATTGTTATTAAGAGATACCATTAAATTGCATAAAGCATGGTAAGGCCAAATACATTATGGTAAATTCTAGCCATTGGGTTTTCGAAGAAAACTAAGCTTCTAAATAACCTGGTTGTAATAATAACTAACTCTTGCTATTTTAAAACTCTTTATAAGACTATAAGGAACCTTTCCCATTCTCTTTAAAGTCCATATTTCCCTTGTCCTGGGACTTCTGGGACTTTGCTTATATTTCTTGTGTCTTTTCTCTTGATCCTTTATCTTGTAATACTGTCTCTGTTGGCCTCTACTAAATCGACTCTATTGGTGCTTCCATGCCAAGTCATGCTGCCTTTTTGCTGCGGATTGTCTCCATGGACTCCAAGGTTGAGATATCAGCCTTCCAACTCCTTCAGCCTGGAGAGATTTCCTAACACATGGAACTACCTAGTTCCATTTTTGGTTTATGTGTTTTCTAACAGACTTACAGATTCTAGATAGGCTATTGCCCATGGTACTGTGTACGTCTTTTCACGTATCCTTAAGTGAGGAGCAATTATCTACCCCAAAGTAAAAGTGCTTTATAATCCTCTGTGATTAGAACTAATGGGCTTGGCAATCTAGTAGAATGGTCTAAAGAGGGTACCATATATTTTCTTTTTTAAATGAGAGATTTAATATTGATTTACAAAATCGTAACATAATAGGGATGTAATCCTTTACGGCTTCTACCACCGGAGTTCTGTGCTCCACCTCTTCCATTAAACACTGCAGGAGTTCTCCCAAGGTCATGAATATGAGCTGATTCTAGAACTATCTATATATTTATATCTATCTGTATATATTTCCTTCATGTTTTTTCAATGCTCCTGCCTTCACTTTCTGTCTTGCTTCTGCTTTTTTTTTTTTTTTTTTTAACTGGAGCACTGATTAACTCTGGCTCTGGTTTATGGTGGTGCTGGGGATTGAACCTGAGACTTTGGAGCCTCAGGCATGAGAGTCTGTTTGCATAACCATTATCTACCTCTACTCTCCATCCTATACTTCTGTTCTAAGTCATCTCTACACCTATTACTACTTCCAAGTGTCTTTCCTTTTTTCTCTTCTCTCTCAGATAAGTGAAACTGTGCCTGACTTCCTCAGGTGTTTTCTAAATTCGCTACTCTTTCATTGATGGCATAAAAACAAGATTCCAAGTGATAAACACCTTGGGTCCTGGTGGAATGGGGTTACAGAGCCCTCTAGCTTACTTCCTCAGCCTGCTTCTATCTTTCCTTAGTCATTATTTACTCTCTAATCATATATTTATTACTTATGCCTACTTAGATATCTTCCTATCCTATGCACTACTTCACTGCCCTCATTCACTCTAGCTACTCAACTAACTATACAAAAGAAAGTAATATTTACTTTTTCATCTTTTAATCTCTTCTGATAGGGCATCAACATTAGTGGTACCCCTCACCAGTATTTAGAAGAAGCATTATATACAACTGGCCAAGAGATATACTGGCAAAAAAAAAAAATATATATATATATATATCAAGTAAAAGTATTGTTATGTGGAAAACTGAGAAATGTACAAACTATTGTATTTACTGTCAAATATAAAACATTAATCCCCCAATAAAGAAATTTAAAAAAAAGATATGCTGGCAAAAAAATATATATCAAGTAAAAGGCAATTGTTGCCTCTATTACAGCCTTTATTAGAATCATCAAGCAAGTAAATACAAATAAACAAAACAAAACTGTGGTTAATGTAGACTCCCTAGAGACTGCCCCACTGTCTGACAGGAGGCTGGGTTATTTTACTCTGCCACTCAAGGAATACTGGTCCTAAAATGAGTACAGCCTAAATAGTCTTAGCAGTGACCATGAACTGTGAGCTCACACTGATAGGAACTAGAAGGTTATACTAGCTTCTGTGCTAAATATGAATATTCATTGGTCCCAGGTCAAATCAAAGTGGTAAAGAGGTAATTGAGGGGCCAGGTGGTAGCACAGCAGGTTAAGTGCCCATGGCACTAAGCGGTAAGGATTGTGGTTACAGCCCCTACTCCCCACCTGCGGGGGGGGGGGGGGGGGAGGGGGGGGAGGGGAGGGTTGCTTCATGAGTGGTGAAGCAGGTCTGCAGATGTCTATCTTTCTCTCCCTCTCTTTGCTCTTTGTCTTCCCCTCCTCTCTCAAGTTTTCTTTGTCCTATCCAACAACAACAAAAAGCAATGACAACAATAAGGGCAACAAAATGGGAAAAATGGCCTCTAGGAGCAAAAAAAAAAAAAAAAGGTAACATTTATACAATTACCTCTTTAATATATATGTATTTCAAGTCTGGGGGTTACTCTCTGCCCTAGTCCAGCTTTCATGTTCTAGTCTCAATTCTGATGCCATCCCCCCAGATTACTAAAGTCATGGGACTCCAGAAACATACCTAAAATAGACCTCCTAGCTTTTTTCCATCCTAGGGTTCTTAGTCTCATCTGTTCTATTCCTACTCTTTGATTCCTGTTTATTAAACATTTTGTCTTGCTTAATATCTTACTGTCTTTCAGCCACCAAGTTGAAGGTGATAATACAATTCCATCCTTACCTCCCTGGGTAGATGACTTCACCAATGTGTCCTGGAACCTAACCTCTCCAGAGCCCTACCCTGTTAAGGAAAGATAGAAACAGGCAGTGGTGCACCTGGTTAAGCATACACATTACAATGTACAAGGACCCAGATTCAAGCTCCTGGTACCCACCTGTAGGGGGAAAAGTTCCATGAGTGGTAAAGCAGAGCTGCAGGTATCTCTCTCTCTCTCTGTCTCTTTACCTCTTTATATCTCCCCCCTCTAAATTTCTCTGTCTCTGTCCAATAGCAAAATATTTTTAAAAAGAAGAAGAAAAAGAAACAGAGTATCTTAAGCCCAATTAGAAACTATTTGATTCAGTACTTCATGGGGTCTTTTTTAGGTCTTTCTACTTCCTTGCTGCACTTACTGAGTCTAAGTCTACTCACTACAGACTATTGCGCACTTTTACTTTAAGGTATATGTTTTCCACTAACTTATGGATACATGTACCCTATCCCTTGGGCCCAAGTCACAACTACACCTACTACACCTCTTATTACTACTTAGTGTTTATCCTTTTCCTCTTCTCTCTTGGGTAAGTCTAACTTCCTCTGGTATTTTCCAGATTTGCTTCCCTTTCAGTGATGGTATAAAATCAAAGATTCTTGGTGACCAATGTTTTGGTTCCCAGTGAAATTGGGGTTCAGAGCCCTCTTGTCATCTTCCCCTATCATTTCTCCCTTCTAGGAGTACGGGCCGAAGTCCTTTTTGGGGTGAAGAAGGGAGAGAAGTTCTGGCTTCTGTAATTGCTTCTTTGCTAGACATGGGCATTAGCAAGCTTGTCATCAGGGGTTATCTCCATCAGAAACAACAACATAAATATCTTGTGGACCTCTACAGGACTTTGACCTCAATGTAGAAGGGAGGCTGGGTCAACATACTCTGCTACTTGAGGAAGATGGGTCCTGAAATGAATGCAGCCTAGAATGTTCCTAGCTGTGAGACCATGGACTGAGAACTCAGACTGACAAGAGCTCAGAGATTACACAGACTCTTGTGCTAAGTATGAATAGACATGGGCCCTGGGTCAGATCTATGGGGGTTACAGTTAACAGTATTTATATATTTACCTCATATTTAGGCGCTACTGTCTGCCCTAATCCAGCTTTCTAGTTCTATTTTCAACTCTTACACCATCTTCCCAGACAATACTCCTAGCCTACCTGCATGTTAGCTGTTGGGCTCAGGCAAAAATTACTAAAGTCATGGGTCCCTTGGAATATACCTAAAATAGACTTCCTAGCTTCTTCCCACATGAAGACTCTTAGTTCTATCCTGCTCTATTCTTACCTTTAGTTTTCTGATTATTAAACAGTTTATCCTGCTTTATATCTTATTGATTTTTAGCCATCAAGTTGCAGGTGCTACTGTGATGCCATCCTGACTTCCCTGGGCAGACAACCTCACCCTTGTGTCCTGGAACCCCACCTCCCCAGATCCCTAGCCCATTAGGGTAAGATAGAAACAGGCTGGGAGTACGGATCAACCTACCAATATCCATGTCCAAAAGAGAAGCAATTATAGAGCCTGACCTCCCACCTTTTGCACCCAATAAAGAATTTTGGTCCATATTCCCAGAAAGATAAAGAATAGGGAAACTTCTAATGGAGTGAATGAGATACAGAGCTCTGGTGGTGGGAATTCCACCTCCCTCCCCCCCCCCTTTTTTTTTGCCTCCAGGATTATCACTGGGGGTCAGTGCCAGCACCATGAATCCACTACTCCTGGCGGCCATCTTTTTTTCTGTTGCTGTTGTGTTGTTGGATAGGACAGGGAGAAACTGAGAGAGGAGAGGAAGACAAAGAGGGGGAGAGAAAGATAGACACTTACAGATCTGCTTCACCATTTGCAAAAGTGATGCCCCTGTAGGTGGGGAGTCAGGGGCTTGCACTGGGATCCTTAGGCATCTCACTATGTGTGCTACCATCCAGCCCCCAGAATTCTACCCCTCTTATCCCATAATCTTGTTGATCATTATTAAGTCACTAAAAAAAGAAAGAACAAAAGAAAGGAGGAAATAAAGAGATAAAGAAAGGAAGGAAGGAAGGAAGAAGTGAAGGTGGGACTGTAGAAAAATAGGCAAAAAAAAAAAAAAAGTAGATATAGAGATATAGAATGAACTCTATCAGTGACCCGGGAGAACTAATATAGTTTCTGCTGGAGAGGGATGGGCACATAGAACTCTGGTGGTGTGAATGGCGTGGAATTATATCCTTGCTATAGCAAAAGTTTAAAAAGAAGGAAAGAAAGAAAGAAACTGATTTTCCCTGAGGCAGAAAATGAGCTCATAACCTTGAGAGAACAAGTTTGAGTGGCAGGAAAAAGTAGAAGTTTGTCTTAGGGTTTTAAGGCAGAACACCATCCATCCATATGTGTGCCCACATGACCAACAATTCATTCTCTGTAGGTTGAGGGTCAGTTCACAGCTGTCCACTTCTTCCTCAACATCTCTGAAAAGGTCACAGTAAGTGTCAGTTATATGAATGGAGGCAGGAATGTTGGAGGAAGGCAAAGAAGGCCTCCTCCACACATGGAATTTTTTTCAATAGCTATCTAAAAACACCTACCTATTTTAAACAAAACTAATATCATATTGTGTTTACTGTTCTGTAGTTATCATATCAGTACTTTTCACATTAAATTATCTAAGACATTAATTTTAAATTGCTTATTTGTACATAATATGTTAAACTAATTCCTTTTTAACTTTTTCTGGTTTACGTTTCTGTTGTGAACATACTTGAACCACAATATTGAACACTCATCCCTGATTAGTGTTAAAGGGGAAAATATCAAAAGTGGTAATTCTGGTGGTGGGAATACCACCCCCCCTTTATTTGCCTCTACGGTTATCACTGGGGCTTGGTGCCAGGACCATGAATCCACTGCTCCTGGCGGTCATCTTTTTTCCATTGCTGTTGTGCTATTGGATAGGATATTGCTTTAAATGGTATGTATTGCAATGCCTGCCTGGAAACGGGGCCCCAGGTTTTATGTAGCTTTAGGAGTTAACTAAGGCAATATGATAAAATAGAAACTTAACAGATGCACCACAGATTTTTAAAAATATTTTTATTTACTTTGGATAGAGACAGAAATTTAGAGGGAAGGGGTAGAAAGAAAGGGAAAGAGAGACACATCTGTTTTACTATTTTGCCGGGATAGCCTGAGGGTGCTTCTTTCCGAGCTAGTGCTCTCTGGGTTGGAGAGAACTCAACTGGAGCCAATCTAGGCTGCTGCGTGGGAGAGGGATCAGGAACTCGTGCCACACTAACTTCGCAGGAGATACACTCTGGAACCCTCAGAGCCGGAAAGCAATTTCCAAGTGTCTTTAATCAGAAGAGCAGTTGTTTTTATACTCTCCAAGTAGGGTGGAAACAGGCTGTGACATAGAGTGGGTGGAGCGAAAAGTGACTGGTGGAAGATCAGGGTGTGACAAGGAGAGGGGGCGGAGCAGGTGAGAATTCTACCACTAAACCACCAATGCCCTGGAGGGAAGGTGGTGCTTTATGTAAATGTAA
This sequence comes from Erinaceus europaeus, assembly GCF_950295315.1. Taxonomy (NCBI): domain Eukaryota; kingdom Metazoa; phylum Chordata; class Mammalia; order Eulipotyphla; family Erinaceidae; genus Erinaceus; species Erinaceus europaeus. The sequence goes on from NC_080162.1 coordinate 61,157,245, forward strand.
AAGTGATTTATGTAAATAGACTGCAGCTTTGAATGGGATCAAATTAATCTCATACAAACATACTGGTGTTTAAGCCGGGGGGAGCTGGCATACTATCCAACACTACTTGTGAAGCTTCCCCTCTGTAGGTAAGAATCAAGGGCTTGAACTCTCGTTCTTGTGCACTGTAATGTGTGCACACCACCTGGTTTATCACTGCCCAACGTTGACACTGTATATTTTTCTACTTTTCTAATTCCCAGGTACTGCTCAAGTTCAGAGCCCCAAGTTTCAAAGGTTTAAATTCTGATCTGGCTTACGCTGGCCCCCACTCCCAACTGCCCATAGCTCCCAGGTACCTGAGAAGACTCTTTTCTTCAGTCCCCAGTCCCTATGTGTACTTAATTTCCAGAACAGCACAAGTGCTTTGCTTTTTAATCATGCTGTGGACAGAACGTTGTTAACTTCTGTATTTGGCATTCCTGATAAAGTGGGGCTTATTTTAATGTGTCTGTTGAACTGCAGAAAGCTATATGTAATATATAATATAAACTATATTGTAAATATCTTACAATTTTTGTAATATATGACCTTTTGAAAACTTAGAAAAATCTTTTCCTTTTTTCTTCTTAAATGAGAGAGAAAGTGTGTGTGTGTGAGAGAGAGAGAGAGAGAGACAGAGAGAGAGAGAGAAGGCAAGAAAACCATAGTACTAAATCTTCCTTAAGTGTAATAGAGGCTGGTCTTGAGCCTGAACTGTGTACCTATCAAAACACTGCACTATCTAAATGAGCTGTTTTACTGGCTCAGAAAAAAATCTTTCTGATTGCCTTTCCCTGAATTAAACAATTCTTAGAGAGCAAAGTAGGGGACCAAGTAGTGGCACACCTGGTTAAGTGCTCACATTACAGTGAGTAAGGACCCTGGTTCAAGCCCCTTGTACTTACCTTCAGGGGGAAAGCTTCATGAGTGGTGAAGCAGGGCTGCAAGTGTCTCTGTCTCTTTCCCACTTTATTTCCCTCTCCTCTCTCAATTTCTCTCTGTCTCTATATAATAATAATAATAATAGAGATGACTTGAAAAAGGAGAGAGAGCAAAGAAAGTACTTAACCAAGAGTATATGCTTGATATGTAAACTCACCAATCTGGAGGCCTACCTTCTTTTTATGCCCTAAGAACCTTAGTTCCTCTGCTTTAATCATCCTAGGGCCAGGGACCAGGCAACTGGGAAACATCTTTATAGCTCCAAACTCACTGGAAATATCCAAACAAGACAACCTTGCACTCCCACAGAAATCTTAATGATTTCTTAATGACTCCCCTCACACCCATCTTCTGCCTTCTGATCATCCTGGTGGCTTTTCTGTGTGGCCCTATATGGCATGCTATATCTCCAGTCCCTAAAATCTGTAAGTACAATAAATCTTACTCTCCGTGAGCCTTTTTTCTTTGTCTCCTCCTGCTGGTAAGCTCATAAGAGAATATAAAGTGAAGCCAGTGAGCCAGCTCACCTGGGAGAGTATCTGCTTTGTCATGCATGTGACCCAGGTTTGAACTCCACCCCCACTGGACTTGGAAAACTTTGTTACTGTGGTATCTTTCCCTCTCCCCCTCTATTTCTCTGTTTCTGTTGGAAAGAGTCAGGCTGGTAAATCTCAGTGACTATAAGATAAAATAAAATAATACTGTGGTACAGTACAGGTCTTTAGGCTTTATGAAGCTGATTCCCATAGTTTCTAGTCTTAAGTTGTGGTGATTAGCTGCTTTTACTATATTTATGAGAAACCGAGGAATTGCCATTTTTATTTTTGGAATTTTCAAACTCAGGACATCAGAAAGAATAACTGCTGAGATTAAATCATCCATATAACCCCTTCTGCTCAAGAGGTTCCTAGAAAAGTAGCCTTTCACAAGGGTAGATATTGAACACTAGGACCAGCTAAATACTGTCTAGAAATCAAAAGCTTGCTTTGTTTGAGGAGACTTTATATCTTTTCTCTTCATCTCTCTCTCTACCCAAATTTAAACATGGCCCTAAAAAGTGCTGTCTAAGTTATGAAGCAGGAGACAGACAGATTGCCAAGGTTAATATTTGTGTTTGGAAGCATGGCCCCGGTGGAACGGGCAGTCAGTAGCCCTTGAGCTGCCTCCAAGGTTTCTCTTAGCCAGTATGCTGGCCAAACAGTCCCACTCTTCATTCTTTCATTTTATGGTTTGAGAGGGAACTGTTTTCATAGGAAGAAGCCGACTTGATATTGAAGAGACTGTGTCAATGGTGGGGGTCAGTTCTCTGGGGTCTTGCTCAACACCCTTGGCTGTCTCCCCTGAGTTCTGTAGGAAACATATTGAATCTAGGGAGGCAGCGGAACCAATGGAGCTGGCTCAGTTAATGTCCAGTCTCCACCCACTCTGAATCCAGGGCCAGGGTCTAACCTCTGGAGACACTACGGCTCTGTTCTGTGAGGCACCAGCTTTGCGTCATTCAGCTGGGAAAAGGTGTGTGTGAGACCTCCCTCTTGCAAAATGTAGACCTGCCTGGGAGTGGGGCCAGAGCTGTGACACTGGATACATGCAGGGGTGTTCAGCTCAGTGAGGGAAGTCAGTTTTCTCCTGGCACCCTGAGGAGCTCTAGAGAAAGGATTAAGAAGTGCAGTGTCAGCCCTTCAATGTTACTTGGTGAACTGCTCCATGGCCCCAGCCCTGCTTCTAGAGAGGCCCTTTACTCAAAGGCTTGTGGGACAGAAAGCACAATGGCAGGGAAGAAAATTCAGCCCACAAAATTACCTCCATTCTGATTATTGCTATTAAAAAAAGAAATAATAAACATTTAAACGCTAGCTTCTTAATTTTTTACAATGTGGTTATATTATCTTGAAATTAAAACATGAGAAGAAAATGATTCTGATGTTTTCACCAGTTTTTCAAAGGTTGAACTGGAGTGAATTAACATTTCCAGGCAAACACCCTAGTGGATGTGTACAAGCAGCACATTCCTGGGGCAGTGGTGGGTGGATTGGGCTTGGGTGGGGGCAGTTGATTTGGATTTGCTTACCTGTGTGAAACTCAACTGCCAGTCCCTGTTCAGGCGCCATTTACCAGACTGGGCTGGCTTCACAGGCGGTAGAGAGACGACCAGGGACTCATGGCTGAGCTAGGAAGCAGTATCTCGTTTATTAATCAGATACATCGCCTTTTATGCATCTCTTCACCGGAAGTGACAAGGCAAAGGAAATGACTAGGAGAGGGGGCGGAGCAAAAAAAAGTGCGAACAGAACATAGAAAGCTTCCATCTAACCAGTGGGGATTAAACCAATACCCTGCAGGCAGGGCGGGACCCAGGTAAAACAGTGATTATGTAAATAGACTACAACGTCAAGCAATGCAACAGAAGGGGTCTTAGAAGCAGAATTTAGAAGCATACCAACACTCAACTTCACACAGAACTGTGTGGAAGGAGCAGAGTGCTGGGTGACTTAGGATCTCTGCTATATACCACACCAAAGAGATCTTAGAGGCCATTGGGGTTATTACCTGGCCCTGTAGAGAGAACCATGAATCATGTCAGCTTCTGACTGAACTTGGGGTGGGATGGACACAGGCTCAACACAGTGGGAAAGAGGTGTGGACATGTGAGGAAGACAAGGCCATAGGGAGACAGGAGAAAAATAAAGGGTGCTGGGGAACATGATCACAGGAGACATTGTCTTTCATACATGATATTGACCATTTGGGATAGTCTCACATTTTATTCCAAGGAAATTGACTGTTTCCAAGCATATCATGATGAATGTTGGGAGAATAAATATTTCATTCTAGAAAAAAACTTCTCATGGTCCGGGAGGTGACACAGTAGATAAAGCATTGGACTCTCAAGTGTGAGGTCCTGAGTTCAATCCCTGGCAGCACATGTACCAGTGTGATGTCTGGTTCTTTCTCCAATCTTTCTCATAAATGAATAAATAAATTCTTAAAAAAAAAAGAAAAGAAAAAACTTGTCTAGGTACAGAGCTTGGTGTTGGCAGATATTCTGCTAACTCCTAAGCATCAGTGGTTTAAAATAAAGAATCCTTCAGCTCCTCTCTCCTACTTCCCATCCCATTATGTAGATGCTCATCCTTTGTTTTTCCATTCCTTTACTTAAGTTAATTGCAATGTTTTATTAGAATCTGTAAAGTCTGATTCTAAATGTGTTGAATAAAACTTTAGGATTGGGGATCTAGTCTGGGCAGGTATGTGTTTGTGTGTGCGAATAGTTTAGACTCTTTACACTTGAGGTCATCCCTAAGATGTACCCCCCCCCACACACACACACACATACTGCATTTCAGTCCAGAATCCAGATCAAGACTACTTCCTGGCCTTTGGAGGCATGCTTCACCCCTCAGGATGAGATTCCTGCTAGTCACACAACCAAAAAGTCCATGGAATACCAGAAAAAAAGAACACTCTTTAAAAAAACAAGATGGAATCAATCTGAGGTGGATCAGTTAAGAAAAGGGAGAAGTAAGGCAGCTAAAACTGGACAGACTAATAGTGAGACCCTTAATGGAACAGCTATATGGAAGTGTATGGAGGGTGGTGGTGGGGATATAGCATCATGGTTATGTCAACGATTTTCATGCCTGAGGCTTTGAGGTCCTATGTTCAATTTCATACACCACCATAAGCCAGAATTGAGCTGTTCTTTGGTTTCACTATCTCTCTCTCTCCAAAATAAAACAAATAAAATATATCTTCAAAATAGAAAGTGTGCACAAAGTAATAGGCGAGGAGGAACTGAACTGTCTGGTTAGCTCTGGGAATGGACTTTATTTGTTGGGGTCCCTAAAGTCTTACTTCCTACATGTTGGTAGGTTCCTATCCTTCTGCTGGAGACCTGAAGCAGGGTTCTGCAAACAGGAGTCAGTCAGAGGTGAGAGAAAAAGGGTATGAAGTGGGAAGAGGTAAAAGTGCAATTCACTGAGACCTAAAAGGAATATGAAAGCCTCCGTGGGTGAGCCCCACATCTCAGGACAGGGTCAGCCACCTTTAGATCAAGAAGACTTTCCTACTGAGTAGGGAGGGAATCACAGTTGCTTGGTCCAGATCCACTGCCCAAAGGCAATGGTGTCAGAGCCAGTGGGAAGAAGTCCATAGAAGGAAAGCAGATGGATTTCTTTTGTTTGTCCTCTCGGCCAGTTATGGGAGTCTCCTTGGCCTTTAGGTATGGAAACTTTTGCGTGGGTGAAAACTGAATTTAGCATTGTCTCCAGAGCCAGAAAACAAGTACCTGAGGAATGAAGTCCAACAGGGCCATCTTCCAAGAGTCAAACTCTGCTGCCCTCAGGCCCTGCTGAGTCTCTACCCTCCAAGGAGAGTGGTGGGTGAGCTGATGAGGTTTGTTTTGGTGGAGATCCTGGATTTCCCATTCCTGCCTCCAGGCACCTCTGAGACTGTTCTCCTGCTGGACCTCATTTAATACCTGCCCAGTGTGTGGGTGGGAAGGACTGGAAGGAGATTTCTTCCTTTTGCCCAGTTGTGCAGGAATGCCCTAAAGCATTCAGGATTTTGCCTGAGGTAAGAGAGGCCATTGAAGGGACATCTGCCCCACTGGCTTGGACCCTTCCCTGACCCCTCAGCATCTCAGCTGTGTTGCAATAGTTCCTCAGGAGAAGGCTCCATTCTTAGAGGCTCTGCCAGCAAATCACATGAGGGTGATTTTTCATTCTACTCAAGACATTCCTTCTTGCATCTCTGCCAGCCGCATCCTCTAGTTTCTCCTTTTTTAGTTTCTCCTTTTCCAGGCTCCAGATGTCAAGAAGTGACCTGACCTGGTCAGACACTCATCCCCAATGTGCACAAGCCATCAGAGGGCAGCCTGTTGAGAGGACATGACCCCTTTTCATCTCTGAAGGGGCCCTGTGCTGAGTTTCATGGGACAGAACATTCCAAGACCCTTTGCAACCTTTTGCATTGCTTGTGCAATCTCCAAACTTGAAAGCAGGGGAAGTGTGAGCCAGATATTGTCATCCAAGGGCCAGGAGTTCCACAAATTCATGAGGTTAAGAGCGTCTCTGATTAGTTGGTAGGGTGAACTTAACTGTCACCCGGGTAGAACTGGGCAACACTCATGCTTTTGACTTTCATGGTCTGGATATTGGGCAATTCCATGGGCCTCAGAAAGAAAATTATCTGTTATCTTCAGAAGATGGCATCCAGTCCTCCAAGGGCTTGTCATATACTCTGCTGACTGTCCCCACCAGGTTCCTAGACTTCTGATTCTAAAACAATGTTCAGTCACAGCTCAACTTACTACACATGGCTGACAGACCAAGTTATCCTCCTTTCTGAGAGAAACATCCTGGAAATAGCTAAAAAATCAAAACAAACACAAAAACAAACAACCTATCCAGACTTGCAATCTGTGCTCCACTGGAAAAACAAATTCTATCTGAGCTTGGGGGCAGAGAAGACCAGTGAAGGCCAGCCCACATATGTGGCTCTGTAAACCTGGCTAAGTACTATGATTGATTGCCCAAATGGCCACAAATTCTTCCTAATTCTTCATTACTTCTCTCTTCAACGTATTGGAGTCTTTCTCACCTGCTGGATCTCAGCTGGGTGGGGACTTCTCTGACTATGAGACTATAGCAGGAGTGAGCACATGCCAGTTCTGTACCTGGGATTCCAGAGGTATTACATATCCTTTCTCATTCTTTTGTGTCTACCATGTAAGTAAGAGAAAACTGGCTTCCAGGAGGAGTCATGCTTCACTCCTCAGGATGAGATTCCTGCTAGTTACACAACCGAAAAGATCCACTGAATACCAGAAAAAGAGAACATCACCATGCTGCCTGACAAATACCTGTCTGACTACTGGATATGACTATAGCATTTTAATACAGAACTGACCACCAGTTGACAGCCCCCCCCCCCAACCTGCATTTGATCACAGACATATGAGAGAGTGTAGCTAATTTAGTCCAAATGAAAACCACTCAATCCACCCAGTGAACTTGAGGAAAATAATAAATGGCTGTTTTTAGCCTCAAGAATTGATGATGATTTTTTTAAAAAACAAACACCCATCAGCAAGAAAAGAATGGGAAGAAGATAGAGGTAAGAGACAGAGACCTTAGAAGAGGGGCTTGTCGTGACTTTTTGTTTTACTTTTTCATAAAGACTGTCAATCCTAATATAAAGGTGAAGTTCAAATAGGACAGGAGGGTTGCTCCAAGTCACATGTAAAATCATACAGTAGAGACTCAGACTTGAGTTTTTTGACCTACCTAGTATTCTGCAGGGTCCCCTTACTCTTCTATGTTTACCCTGACCCACACAATTCAGATCCACAATGTTTGAAAAAGTCAAGTAATTGCCACCATAGTATGATAGTATGACCTAGTCGACTAACCTCCCCCTCTCCAGACTTAGAGTCAGATCCAAGTTCAAATCTGTCTCCAGCCTTCTCAAGAGGTATGATCTTAGGCATGTAGTTTTATTTCTCTAATCTTCCCTTTCCTCATTGCAAAGCTAGATGGCATTTTTCTAACAAAGTGACAAGAACTAGTATTAAAGTATTTTTCATCATGCCTGGCATAAAAGAAGATATTATTTATATATTTTTAAAACCACTGACTCTTTCTTAAAGATAGTTGAACTGGATAACACGAATAGCAATAGCTGAGTTGCCTTTTTTTTTTTTTTATTTTTGTCAGAGCACTGCTCAGCTCTGGTGGTGCAGGGGATTGGACCTGGGACTTTGGAGCCGCTGGCACAAGAGTCTCTTTAAATAACCATGCTATCTACCCTCATTAGAGATGTCATTCTTTTTTTTTCTTTTTAACTGTCATTTATTTATTTACTTATTTATTTATTTACCTATTGGATAGAGATAGACATCAGAGGAGATCCAAAAGGCTAACAAACATATGAAAAACTGCTCTAGGTCACTGATTGTCAGAGAAATGCAAATTAAGACAACACTAAGATACCACCTCACTCCTGTAAGAACGGCATACATCAAAAAGGACAGCAGCAACAAATGCTGGAGAGGTTGTCGGGACAGAGGAACCCTTTTGCATTGCTGGTGGGAATGTAAATTGGTGCAGCCTCTTTGGAGAGCAGTCTGGAAAACTCTCAGAAGGCTAGACATGGACCTTCCATATGATCCAGTAATTCCTCTCCTGGGGTTATACCCCAAGGACTCCATAACACCCAACCAAAAAGAGGTGTGTACTCCTATGTTCATAGCAGCACAATTCATAATAGCTAAAACCTGGAAGCAACCCAGGTGCCCAACAACAGATGAGTGGCTGAGAAAGCTGTGGTATATATACACAATGGAATACTATGCAGCTATCAAGAACAATGAACCCACTTTCTCTGACCCATCTTGGACAGAGCTAGAAGGAATTATGTTAAGTGAGCTAAGTCAGAAAGATAAAGATGAGTATGGGATGATCCCACTCATCAACAGAAATTGAGTAAGAAGATCTGAAAGGGAAACTAAAAGCAGGACCTGAGCAAATTGTAAGTAGGGCACCAAAGTAAAAACCCTGTGGTGAGGGGTAGACATGCAGCTTCCTGGGCTGGTGGGGGGTGGGAGTGGGTGGGAAGGATGGGTCACAGTCTTTTGGTGGCGGGAATGGTGTTTATGTACACTCCTAGTAAAATGTAGTCATATAAGTCACTAGTTAATTAATACGAGAGGGGGAAAACTAATTGTATGTCTCGAAGTTTTTTAAAACACAGACTGAATCTTTTAAATATATAGGCTGTGTATTTGATATGCAGACTCTCTCAAAAGCCTAGACCAAGTAGATCAGAAGCATCCAATAGCACAGCTATATACAAGATACTGTGTACTGTACAGCAAACCCTAACAAAAGGACTTTTCAAAGTTAACCCAATTACCAAATAATGTGATGATAACATTATCTATTGATTGTCTTTTTGAACCCTAAGACAGCAGGAACCTCACATCTCCACTATAGAGCCTCTACTTCCCCCAGTCCTGGAACCCTTGGATAGGGCCCACTTTCCCGTATGCCTCTTCCAATCCATATCAAATAATATTGCATCTGCCGATCACAACCTAATCAACGCAATGATTGCCACCTCAACATGCTTCACTTCAGACTGTGTCCAGAGACTTCACATGTGGAATGACAACCCTTCAGCTTCATTACTCGGGTGAGAGACCTTTCCTTTCATAGTATACTCTAATTCCATCTCAGGTGGTTCACTTTCTAACAAAGTCCCAAAACCTAGATATACACCAGGTTCTGTGAGAGAGAGCATATGTTCACACGTATCCTTAAACTACTGCAAAATATATAGCTGAAAGCAGAAGTACACTAGAGTTTTCAGTGAGTATCCCCCTAACACTTCCTCTCCACTATCCCAAGCTTTGGGTCCATGATTGTTCAACAATTTGTTTGGCTTCGTATGTTAACTCTTTTTTCAGTCACCAGGTTCCAGATGTCATCAGGATGCCGGCCAGGCTTCCCTGGACTGAAGACCCCACCAATGTGTCCTGGAGCTCTGCTTCCCCAGAGACCTACCCTACTAGGGAAAGAGAGAGGCAGACTGGGAGTATGGACCGACCAGTCAACGCCCATGTTCAGCGGGGAAGCAATTACAGAAGCCAGACCTTCCACCTTCTACAACTCACAATGACCCTGGGTCCATGCTCCCAGAAGGATAGAGAGTGGGAAAGCTATCAGGGGAGGGGTGGGATATGGAGATTGGGTGGTGGGAATTGTGTGGAGTTGTACCCCTCCTACCCTATGGTTTTGTTAATTTATCCTTTCTTAAATAAAAAAAATAAATAAAAATAAAAATAAATGTCATTTATTTACCTATTGGATAGAGATAGACATCAGAGGGAGGAAGAGACAGAGATGCGGGGGGTTGGGGGGGAGAGAAAGAGACCCATGATACTGCTTAGTGAAGCTTTCTCCCTATAAGATGGGGACCAGGAGCTTGAACGTTGTAACATGTTCTACCAAGTGCACCACCACCCAGTCCTGAGAACTGGTGATATTCAAGTTGACATACTTTCGTTTACTATGAAGCTAAAGCACAAGCATGTATAGCTGAGATCTTTTATCTGGGCTTCATACACTGCTTCAGATTCTCCTGCAATGTGCTGGCCACTGAGCAGGGAAGTGTGAGGCACTGGGAGAAGTGGGGGGCTTCTTATTAACACTGTTATAAGGTGGTTTGGGTGGGTACAGTCTTGGCCAGGGCACCAGGAGACTCCAGGATTGTGGGCTAACGGTGAGAACTGGTGTCCCTTCAAGAAGGAGAAATTGGGGGTTGGGCGGTAGCGCAGTGGGTTAAGCGCACGTGGCACAAAGCGCAAGGACTGGTGTAAGGATCCCAGTTAGAGGCTCCCCACCTGCAGGGGAGTTGCTTCACAGGCAGTGAGGCAGGTTTGCAGGTGTCTCTCTTTCTCTCCCCCTCTCTGTCTTCCCCTCCCCTCTCCATTTCTCTCTGTCTTAGGAACAATGAACGACATCAACAAAAACAATAATAACCACAACAAGGCTACAACAACAAGGGCAACAAAAGGGGAAAAAATGGCCTCCAGGAGCAGTGGATTCATAGTGCAGGCACTGAGCCCCAGCAATAACCCTGGAGGTAAATAAAATAAAATAAAATAAAAAGGAGAAATTATGGTGAAAATTCAGCCTTACCCCTGACCTATGGGGTCTGCCTGGTCTCCACACACTGCTGAATACCAGCGATGAAATGATGATGTCAAAATAAGAAAAAAAAAAAAAAAAGAAATGATGATGTCAATATTGCACCCTATGTGCCAGGCTCTGGACTGCCTACCTCCCAGACACCCCAGGGAAGAAAGTGGTTGTACATTGACCAGCTTTCCTATAGGGTGGCCTGAACCTGCAGGGACACAGCTTTCATCGTTTGTCATATTCAGGTACTGTGTTTTCGAGCCTGTGATTTAGTGCATTTGCTTCTTCACAATAATGCCAGTGCATGACAGAACTAGGAAGCAGGGTTAGTGAAAAGGTTCGCTTGCTGCTTTGTCATGTGCATGATCCAGATTCAAGCCCAGACACCACTGCATTGAGTGAGTCTTTGATGCTGTAGTCTCTCTCTCTTTCTCTCCTCTCTCTCTCCTCTCTGAGATGTCATTCTTTATGATTACATTATGTCCTTGATTTCTCATTACCTTCTCCCTCTATGTAGTCTATGCTAGGCTTACAATGGTGATCCTTCTACCTCATGAACAATGCCTCTTGAATATTGTTAATTATTTATACTCTCATATAGTTCCCTCCAGTGTTGACTTGGAACATTGCTAGGTAATTTGCTTAGGCTAAAGGTATATTAGTAAGCATGTACAAACAGAAGTTTGTTTTTTCTCCTTCTCTCTCCTCCCTTCTTTCTTTCTTTCTTTCTTTCTTTCTTTCTTTCTTTCTTTCTTTCTTTCTTTCCTTCCTTCCTTTCCTCCTTCCTTCCTTCCTTCCTTCCTTCCTTCCTTCCTTCCTTCCTTCCTTCCTTCCTTCCTTCTATTCTTCCTCTCCTGACCAACCTCTCCCTTCCTCCTCCACTTCTGTTCTTCCACCCATTTCATCTTTCTTTTTTAAATTTTCTTATTTTTTCTTCTTTGTTGCTATCACGGTTACCACTGGGGCTCCATACCAGCATACCACTCCCAGCAGACTTATTTTTTCTATATTAATAGAGAGTGAGAAACAGAAATAGAGGGAGACAGAGAGGACAAGAGATAGAAAAGAAATGTCACAGCACTGCTCCATCACGCAGGAAGCTTCCCTTGGGCAGGTGCTCCCATGTGGTGGCCAGGGACTCAAACCTGGGCTCTCACAGATGGTTAAATGTGCACCAAGCACAAGTTTGATGTGTGCTTATTCAGTAGAGCATATATTTTTAGGAAGTTTCTTTCAGGGTCTTGAAACTACTATATGGTGAGGAAGATCAAATTTTCCACAGGCAGTGAATACATGGAGAGAGTAAAGCAACCCAGTTAACAGCCAGAACCAATCTTATAGACATAATGCCTCAGCTATGCTATCACAGACAGCTAGTTGCTAATTTTTCAAGCACTCCAATTTCAGCTCCAGAAGTTATGGAACTGAGGTGCACCATTCTTGCTGTGCTCTGATTTATAGGTTGTATTTTAAATCCATAAGATTTGGGAATATTTATTAACAAGTTAAAAACTATTTCATAGAGTCTAAAAACTAAGATTGAACTTCAGAAGCTTTCAAGAACTAAGCACTGACGACAGCCCACCAAGATTTAAATATTGGTGTGTTAGTGATGCTGAACCACAATGAAAGACACACAACAGATTCATATTGGCAGTTCAATATACATCTTTGCAAAATGATTATCATAGCATGATTAGTTAACAACTTTTTTCTTTTGTGATGAGAACTTTCAAGATCTTCTCTCTTTGCAGTTTTCAAATGTATAATGCAGTTTCATATAGTCAGAGTTTTCTTTCAAAATGAGGATAAGAGTAGCGAGATGATGGAAGCAAAGTTTCACCAAGTACTTCACTTTTTATTTCAAGAGCAAAATGATCACTGTAGCGAATTTAAATGACAAATTTGAAAAGTTTTAGATTAAGCAAAAATAAATATATCTCTTTCAAAAGATCCATGTGAGTTCCATGTGAATTGTTATGGTAAAGTGTTTATATATATATATATTTCATTTTTTAATATTTATTTATTGGATAGAGACAAAGAAATTGAGAGGAAAGGGGGGAGATATAGAGGGAGAAATACAGAGACACACTTACAGTACTGCTTCACTGCTATGAAAGTTTCCCCCACAGGTGGGGGTCTTTGCACATTGTCACATGTGTGCTGTACCTGGGGCACCACCACCTGTCCCCTGGTAAAGTTATTTTTTTCTAATTACTGCATTATCAGTTAAGACTCTTGCATATAATAGAAAATGCATTTAACAGTGGCATAAGTAATCAGGCAATTATTTTTACTTATTTCATGAGTAGTCTGGTGAGAGGAGTTTGCTGTCACTGGCCAAGTATCAAACTTTGGTAGGGAAGACATCTGTAGGAAAAAGTTCTGTCCTCTGAATCTAGGAGAAAAGTTAATGACTATTTTTCACAGTTATTTTGTTCAACGATGCCCAGTTGTCCACAGGGTCATCTTAGCATGCACGCTTTCCTCTTCATTCTATTGTCTCATGGTCCCAAATAGCTGCTATAACAGGGCAGATGAGGGCAAAACATAGAGTTGTTTTTTTTCTCGAAACTCCCTTAGGAAGTTGGTTTTTGTCTGTTTTTTATTTCTATCTAAGCCTCATTGGTCAGAAGTGTGTTATATGAGCTCCCTATGCTGTATGGGAGACTTAATACATATATAGTTTTTTTTTTTTTTTTTTTTTTTTAGTAAAGATAGCCAAGTGAAAAATAGGTGGCAAGCTGTTGCCTAAACCAATTCAACAACACTACTCTTATGGTGTGGTGTGTGTGTGTGTGTGTGTGTGTGAAATCCAAGCACTTAATTATTTATTTTTAATTTTTTCTTGCTTGTATTTCTCTCTCTCTGGTACTTGGTGTACTTTATAGTAAAAGGAAACTGATTAAGGGCTATTATTTTTAAAGTAACTAAATAGAAAGTCCTGTATCTATTGTTTGCACATTGAGAATGACCTGGAAATAGCTTGATTACACATATGTTGCCTGTCTGTTATGTTTCCACTTATCATCTCCCAAACCCAGCAGAAGATTAATGTTCTTTTTAAGATGAACTTTTGTAAAAGATGGACAAACTGCCACTTGTGACTTTGGGGAGACAAGGAATGTGTGTAATTAAATTGCTCTCTACTCTAGTCTATGCTGACTACCTTTTGGATTTTCATTCTCTACCAAGGTCACAAAGTAAAGAACAAAGTTCCAAGACACATGGAAACATGTACAGAAGCAGTAATGGTCAAATGTCAACCCTTGGTAGGGATGAGATCTGCAGGAAGTAGAAAAATTTTATCATCAAAGTTCTGCTCTCTGAACCTCAGAGCAAAATCACAATATTGACAAAGCTGCTGGTAAGCAAATAAAGAAGGTGACAAATGATGGTACCAGAGGATGTTGCAATCTGCAACATGTTACAGATTAGCTGATGCTGTCCTCGCCAATGAGACCAGTTTTAGGGAAGGGGAAAAATGTGGCTTGATTTAGAGCTGATGATATCATGTGTCTAGTCACTGGAGATCAAAAGAAAGCTTGCCTGTAAAACATTGCTAATGAAATCAGAGCACAGGGTAGGCTCTTCTCTTGGGTGTGTCAAAGGGAAGTTTTGCTTTGCATCAGGCCAGTGGGATGTGAGCCATGAAGTGTTCTCTGGGATGTGGTCCTGGTGATGTGACCTCACATTCAACCCCACCAGCCCTGAACTACTCAGATTTATCAGAAGCATGTTATCAGTTCTTTTAATATTGGATGATTTGGGGACCAAATGGTTCTTTTCTTTTCCTGTGATGTATGACTAGAGACTTTCTCTCTCTCTCTCTCTCTCTCTCTCTCTCTCTCGTGTGTACTAGTGATGTTGATGGGGGTGTGGAAAGAAAATTAACTTTCATATTCTTACTACTTAAGACATTTTGAACAGCTGACTTGTGATGACTTACATTCTTTTTTTCCCTTTCTTTCTGAAATTAGAAACTAGTGCCTGAAGGGTGAGTTGTACTCTACCATCCTCACATAAGTTGGAGGAACACTGAGAGAAAAATAATAAACTCAGAAAAGTCTAGGAAGAGAATGTCACACTCTTTGTAGTGCAGAATTAGCACTAGGGAGGACAACACATCTTTCAGATATGGACTGGGGGAATAGCATAATTCTAATACAAGAGACTTACATACCTGAGACTCTGAGGTTTAGGTTCAATCTCTAGCACCACCATAATAAGCTGGAGTTGAGCAGTGCTGTCTCTCTTCCTTCCGCTCCCTCCCATCTTTCTCTCTCTTATTAAAATAAATAAAACATTTTTAAGAACATCCTTAAAATAGAACACCATTGAAGGAAAATTCTACAGTGTTCTGGAGCTCAGAAGAACTTAATCATGCTTGAACTCACTATCCTATGTAAAAGCAAATTCTTTCTTAAATGCAATGGAAACCATTGGCCTTGCAGAATTTCATCCCATTTAATGCCATGTGTCCAGATTCCACAGAATTCCTATTTATAACCGCCCAGAGGTGCTGAAGAGCTGTCAGAGCCCCACTCAAAGCTTCACCAAAGCACTCACGTTTTCCTTCCTTCTGGCCTCTGGTTACTGAAAACATTTGCTGAAAATTGCTATCCCACTCAAGAACTGTCAAAGGTAATTGTGTTACACCAAAGTTACCAAGAAGCATGAAGTAATATGGTTACCACCTGGCGACTAAGTTAATAGAACCTGTCTGATGAGCTGCAAACCTGCCATACGTGTATGTGCCAGTTTCTGTCTAAAAGCTAGCATAAATTTGCAAGGAAGGCATGTATCAGAGGCCTCTTAGTGACAATTTACACTACAAATCCCTATGTACAGGGCAGCTGTTAGGTCACAGAATCCAGTGAGGTCTGAGATTCCAGGGAGTTCTGCTGAAGGGGGGGGGGGTATGGGGGCGAGGGAGAATTAAGTACTTGCAGAATACGGACCTGAGAGAATCAAGGAGCAGTACTAACTTCAAAAAGTAAGGTCTAAACTTGGCTATTTTTACAGTTGGCAATGGCCTTGGTGTCTATGAAAATGAAAATCAGACTTAGGAAGTGGGAGGAGCCTAGAGGGTCTGAATCCCATACCCACCCTAACACACATACTTTTAGCCCTCTACCCCAATCCCTTCCTTCCCCTTTTTTCTCTGGTCCAAAATGCACTTTTCCAAATTAGCAAGAATCCTTTTTCTTAAAAATTTCCAGATGAGAAAATCCTCCTCATTCTTGGCATGATATTCAGGGTTATACACCCTCCTTGGAATATTTTCCTTTAACTTGAACTTAGAAGACCCCAAGAAACCCCAAATAGAGGTGTCTCTATTTATATTGAAAAAATCATTAAACTCCATTTAAAGATTCCCTTGGAGCATCTAATTCTGTCTTTTGGGGTAAGAAATTGTGGTTCTGAATGTGAATTCAATTTTCAGTGTCAGTGTCCTTATCTAGCAGTGTGTGTGGAATTGATAATTTTTGACTAAGGGATTCAGGATGCACATTGAACCAACCCAAAATCAAATCATTGTTAGAATTATGTGATTTTTATTTTCTTTTGATTTTTAATTTTATATATACAACTGCGTTTTGGATATATATCCTTGTTTCTCAAGAAGTCTCCAAATTGTAGACAAAATTGACTATTCAATTTGTGTAACCCAGTGCAAAATCAAAATTAAAAAATGTGTTTTTTTTTTTTTTGGAAAAAAATTATGTGTGTGTGTGTGTGTGTGTTCTTGCTCACCCTCTGAAAGTGTTTTTCATTTGCAGTCTTAATGCTATACACCCTTAGTCCCTGGGGGTTCTGAGTATAGACTTTCAAAGGCACCTAGCATTCAGCTTGGCTAAGTGTGGGGGATGTGCTTGTTATTCCCTCTCCTGCTGGATCTGTACTAGGTCTACCAGGAGCCAAGGGCAGCAGAAGCTTCCTGGTGGAGGTCTAGGGGTAGGTAGCCAAGAACCCACGTCAGGAAGGTGAGGAGGCAGCATTATGCATATACCACTGTCCAATCGAACTTCATTCACAAAACACAAATACAACCATATCATAATTAAGATTTCAAAAATGGTGGCCACAAAACCAAATTTTGTTTTGTGTTCACACAGGGGTCTTGTGTGACTTTATTGGTGACAAACCCAAGAAATCCATCCTGGTGGAATTTCATTCTTCTATATAATATATTGTAAAATATAACTCAGTGGCTATCTGGAATCTTGCTGAAATCTTACTTGGTGACTCTATGATTTCCAGTGACTTTTTTTTTTTTTTTTTTTTTTTGCCTTCAGAGTTATTGCTGGGATTTGGTGCTGGCACTACAAATCCACTGTTCCTGGTGGCCATTTTTTTCCATTTATTGGATAGGACAAAGAGAAACTGAGAGAGAAGGGAGAGGAAGAAAGGGAGAGAGACACCTACAGACTTGCTGCACTACTTGTGAAGCTTCCCCCCTGCAGGCAGGGAGCCAGAGGCTTGAACCCAGATTCTTGTGCTTCAGTCCTTGTGCTTCATCCTATGTGCGCTTAACCAGGTGTGTCACTGCCCAGTCCTTGATTTCCAGTATTTTTTATGTAATTTTGTTTTTGATTCCAGGAAGCGTTTAGGGCTTCCTTTTAAACTCTGGTCTTCAAACATTTCCCATTTATGTATCTTAGTGCAAAACTTTCGTCATTTATTTTCTAAAGCCCTCAGAGAGGCTGAGGAGACAGCATACTGGCTATGCAAAAGATTTTCATGTCAGATCTGAGGTCCCAGTTTCAGTCCCCAGCACCACTATAAGCCAGAGCTGAGCAGTGCTCTAGTTAAAAATAAATAAATAGCTCCCAGAGAACTGTTTTGATCTGGAAACTCATATATTTCTGTTCTGTGAACTTGTATTCTGCAGCAAAGTAAAGCACTCTGGGGCAAGGGGAGTGAGGGGGAAGGCTTCAGGATTACGGTGGAGAAAGATTTCTAGGAGTGGTATGATGGTGGCAGTGATGTGTACATATCTGCCATGAGGATAAGAAGTTGTAACCATGTGTCAAACACCGACCTGCAAATCACTACTTCTTCACAAAAACTATTTGAAAAAAAAAGGGAAATAGTTTGATAATTTTCTTTCTTTTATTTTGTTCTCCTTCAACACTTCCACTTATGGATGTTATATCATTCTCTAATTTGCTTTTATTTTATTTTTATTTATTTATTTTTGCCTCCAGGGTTATTGCTGTGGCTTGATGCTTGCACTACGAATCCACTGCTCCTGGAGGTCATTTTTCCTATTTTTGTTGCCCTTGTTGTTGTTATTTTTATTGTTGCAATTGCTGTTGTTGTAGGATAGGAGAGAGGGGGAGATGGCAGAGAAGGGGAGATGAAGATAGACACCTGCAGACCGGCTTCACCGCTTGTGAAACGACGCGACCTCCCTGGGGAGTCTGGGGCTCAAACAGGGATCCCTGCCCAGGTCCTTGTGCTTTGAGCCATGTGTTAAGCAACCCACAGTGCTACTTACTGCCTGGTCCCCTGCTTTTATTATTTTTAAATCATGTTTTTTTTTGTTTGTGACTAGTAGTAGTTTACAAGATTGTAAGATTACAAATATAGTTCTCTACTGCACCTACCATGGTAACTCTTTACTCTTTGTCCTGTCTTTCTGGGAATGTTCCTCAGGCATGCCATCATATTCTATTTCATTTTCATAAGTTTTTGCAATCATTTTTTATTTTCAGGTGAGCTTCCCCCTTTTAATTATTAATTTTATAGTGATTTTTTAAGGATATGTTTTTTTCTTATCTGTTCAATTATACTGTTTTTTTGATAATTTTATGCATTCCTATATTGTACTTTAAAAAAATTGTTCTTACTTCTTCATGTTGGTGGTTTTTATGACTACTCAGTGATATGTTTTTGTCATGTGATAAAAAGTACTTGACTTTTGTCCTTGTTTTCTAGCACGTTATTTCTAAAATCCTTGGACTATCCAGAGTAGGAAGTCTCTTTGGTATGCTAATGAATGACCTTAGGCAGAGGAACACCTAGACAGCTTCAGTTTGGTAACTGATCTTCAAGAAGGTCAAGTCTTGATAAAAAGGTTGGGATTTTCAGCTGTACTGCCTGACCTCTGGGGTAGGGAGAGAGCTAGAGATTAAGACCAATCAGAATAGTCAATGTAATGAAAAATTTCATCAGAAAGCCTAAAACCACGGGACTTGAAGAGGTGCTAGAGGAAGGTAGTACTTGTAGAGAGAGCATGAAGCTCTGTGACCCCTAATCTGTTGGCCCAACCTTGTTTGATATGTCTTTTCCATTCGGCTGGAATATATAGAAAATATATAAAGTATAAAGCAGGGAAGGAGTTGTTGTGTGGAATCACACAGTAAGAAAGAAGAACTGATGGACACTCTGCAGGCAGACTTCCAACAATTGTCTTTTCCTACAGTGGGCTTTCATCTTCCTATCAGAATTTTCATTAGTTATGAACATTTAGCAATTTAGAGGTTCTTCAGGGTGAGCCAGTACTGCTCCCAGTTGTCTGCAAACAACTGACTTTCTCCTTTCTTTATTCTGCCAAGACAATTACCAGTCACTATCTACTTCTCACCTTCTAAAAATTTGTTGAAAGAATTTATATAAGACTGTGGTCTCATTCTCTTTGACTTTGTTGATTTTTTTAAAAAGAAATTCAGTGGCTGTTGTTTTAGGGTAGGAAGAGAAGATAGACATGGCTAAGCCCACTATACTCAACCAAAAGTTTCCCTTGGAAGTCTTTACCCATCAGAGGTCAAGAGATAACTAACATTTTCGTACTTTGATTTGAGGCCTAGTAACACATGAGAGCATCATGTTACCAGGGAAGGCTCCAAGCATGCCAGAATGGTTCTGTGGTATCTGTCTGTCTGTCTAGCTATCATCTATCTATTTAATCTATATATCTATCTTTATATGATAATTTTAAAAAATGAATAAAATAAGCCAGGGCATAGTAGGGTAGATTCCAGTTTTATTTATTTATTTTTTATTCTATGACTTCTGCTTTAGTGCTAAAAAAGCCACACACACATATAAATTTGTATTATATATATATATATATATATATATATATATTTTTTTTTTTTTTTTTTTTCCTCCAGGGTTATCGCTGGGACTCGGTGCCTGCACTATGAATCCACTGTTCCTGGAGGCTATTTTTTTCCTTTTGTTGCCCATGTTGTTTATAGTTGTTGTTATTATTGTTGTTATTATTTTTTATCTTTTTTAAAATTTCTTTACTGGGGAATTAATATTTTACATTCGACAGTAAATGCAATAGTTTGCACATGCATAACATTTCCTAGTTTTCCATATAACAATATAACCCCCACTAGGTCCTCTGTTATCCTTCTTGGATCTGTATTCTCCCCACCCACCCACCCCAGAGTCTTTAACTTTGGTGCAATACTCCAATTCCAGTTCAGGTTCTACTTGTGTTTTCTCTTCTGATCTTGTTTTTCAGCTTCTGCCTGAGAGTGAGATCATCCCATATTCATCCTTCTGTTTCTGACTTATTTCACTTAACATAAATTTTTCAAAGTCCATCCAAGATTGGCTGAAAACGGTGAAGTCACCATTTTTTATAGCTGAGTTATATATATAAATATATATATATATATATATATATATATATATATATATATATATCACAACTTGCTCAGCCACTCAACTGTTGTTGGACACCTGGGTTGCTACCAGGCTTTGGCTATTACAAATTGTGCTGCCAAGAACATATGTGCACACAGATCTTTTTGGATGGGTGTGTTGGGTTCCTTAGGATATATCCCCGGGAGAGGAATTGCAGGGTCATAGGGTAGGTCCATTTCTAGCTTTCTGAGAGTTCTCCACACTATTCTCCACAGATGTTGGACCAATTTGCATCCCCACCAGCAGTGTAGGAGGATTCCTTTGACCCCACAACCTCTCCTGCATTTGATGCTGTTACCTTTTCTGATGTATGACATTCTCACAGGAATGAAGTGATATCTCATTGTTGTCTTTATTTGCATTTCTCTGACAATCAGAGACATAGAGCATTTTTTCATGTGTTTATTGGCCTTTTGGATCTCTTCTGTGGTGAATATTCTGCCCATGTCCTACCCCCATTTTTGGAAGGGTTGTTTTCTTATTGTTGAGATTTGCAAGCTCTTTATATATCCTGGTTATTAGCCTCTCGTCTGATGTATGGCATGTAAAGATCCTCTCCCATTCTGTGAGGGGTATCTTGGTTTGGGTAGTAGTCTCTTTCACTGTGCATAAGCTTTTTAATTTGATGTAGTCCCATAGGTTAATGCTTGCTTTAGTCTTCTTTATAATTGGATTCATTTCATTGAAGATGCTTTCAAAATTTATGTGGAAAAGAGTTCTGCCAATATTTTGTTCTAAGTATCTTACAGTTTTTGGTCTAACATCCAAGTCCTTGATCCACTTAGAATTTACTTTTGTGTTTGGTGAAATATAGTGGTTCAGTTTCATTCTTCTGCATGTTTCAACCCATTGTTTCCAACACCATTTGTTGAAGAGACTCTGCTTTCCCCATTTAATAGTCTGAGCACCTTTGTCAAAGATTAGATGTCCATACGTGTGGGGGCTTAGTTCTGGGCTCTCAATTCTATTCCACTGGTCAGTGTGTCTATTCATGTTTCAGTACCAAGCAGTTTTGATGACAATGGCCCTATTATACAATTTGAGATCTGGAAGTGTGATGCCTCTAGTTCTGTTCTTTCTTCTTAAGATCGTTTTAGCAATTCTAGGTCTTTTCTGGTTCCAGATAAACATTTGTAGCATTTGTTCTATTCTCCTAAAAAATGTGGTTGGGATCTTGATGGGAATAGCATTAAATTTGTAGATGGCTCTGGGTAGTATATTCATTTTGATGATGTTAATTCTTCCAACCCCTGAACATGGAATATCTTCCCACTTCTTTGTGTCATTTTCAGTTTCCTTGAGTAATGACTCGTAATTTTCATTACAGAAGACTTTCACTTCTTTGGTTAGGTTTATTCCTAGATGTTTTATTGTTTTTGTTGCTATAGTAAAAGGAATTGATTTCTGGATTTCTACTTCTTCTAATTTAGAGTTTGCATAGAGGAATATCACTGACTTTTGAATGTTAATTTTGTAGGCTGACATCTTACTGTATTTCCTGATGATTTCCAAAAGCTTCTAGCTGGATTCCTTAGTTTTTTCTATGTATACTATCATGTCATCTGCAAATAAGGAGAGTTTAACTTCTTTTCTTGCAGTCTGTATCCCTTTAATTTCTTGCTCCTTCCTGATTGCTATGGCAAGAACTTCCAACACTATGTTGAATAGGTGATAATGGGCATCTATGTCTAGTACCTGATCTGAGGGGAAATGCTTCCAGCTTTTCACCATTGAGTATGATGTTGGCTGTAGGTTTGTTATATATGGACTCCACTATATTGAAGAATTTTCCATCTATTCCCATTTCTGTAGTGTTTTGATCATAAGGGGATGTTGTATTTTGTCAAAGGCTTTCTCTGCATCTATTGAGATGACCATGTGGTTTTTGGTCTTGCTTTTATTGATGTGGTGTCTCACATTGATTGATTTACTTATATTAAACAAACCTTGCATGACTGGGATAAGCCCCACTTGGTCATGATGAACAATCTTTTAAATATACTGCTGTATCCAGTTGACTAGAATCCGGTTGACTAGAATTTTGTTCAATATTTTAGCATCTATGTTCATCAGAAATATTGGTCTGTAGTTTTCTTTTTTAATGTGTCCCTGTCTGCTTTTGGTATCAAAGTGGTGTTGACTTCATAGAAGGGAGTATTCCAGTGTATTCAGTCTTCTGGAAGACTTTTAAAAGTAGAGGTATTAGTTCTTCTTTGAAGGTTTCGTAGAATTCATTTGTACAACCATCTGGTTCAGTACTTTTATTTTTGGGAAGATTTTTGATAACTGTTTTAATTTCATTAGCTGTGATGGGCCTCTTCATGTTATCTACTTCCTCATTACTTAGTTTTGAAAGTTGGTAGGTATCTAGGAAATTGTCCATTTCTTCCAGGTTCTCTAGCTTGGTGGCATATAGTTGTTCATAGAAGCCTCGCATAATATGTTGACTTTCTGTGGTGTCTGTTTTGATGTTTCCTCTTTCATTTACTATCCAATTTATTTGGGTTTTCTCCCTTTTTTTGTTTTGTGAGTCTTGCAAAGGCTTGTCGATTCTGTTAACTCTTTCAAAAAACCGACATTTACTTTCGTTGACTTTTTGTATGGTTTTCTTATTTTCAATGTTATTGATTTCTGCCCTAACTTTAGTGATTTCTGTCCTTCTGGTTGATTTAGGGTTCCTTTGTTCTTCTTCTTCTAGGTCTTTAAGATGTGCAATCAGGCTGTTTATTTGTGCTTTTTCTTATTTCCTAATGTGTGCTTGTATGGCTATGAACTTCCCTCTCAGTACTGCCTTAGTTGTATCCCAAATATTTTGATATCTTGTGTCTTCATTTTCATTGAACTCTCAAAACGTTTTGATTTCTTCCTTTATTTCCTCTTGTTAAGGACTGTACTGTTGAACATTATGGGACTATTACTAATCTTTTGTTGATTGTTAAGTGTTAGTTTAATTCCACTGTGGTGTGAGAAGATGCTTGGGATGATTTCAGTGCTCTTGAATTTGCTGATGCTGTCTTCGTGGCCTAACATAAAGTCTATCCTTGAGAATGACCCATGTGAAATTGAGTAAAATGTGTATTCCAGTTTCTTAGGACAAATGACTCTGAAAATATCCAATAGTTGTAGTTTATCTATCTCCTCATTTATGTCCCTTATGTCTATTGATTTTTCTGCCTGGATGATCTGTCAAGTTGAGAGAGTGGGGTGTTAAGGTCCCCTTCTATGACTGTGTTGCTGTTAATATATTGCTGTAGCTCTTTCAGTAGATTTTTATGTATTTAGATGGCTTCTCATTGGGTGCATAGATGTTAATAATTGTTAAGTCCTCTTCATTGACTGAACCTCTGAGCATTAAGTAGTGTTCATTCCTATCTTTTTAAATTTTATCTATTTTAAAGTCTATCATGTCATATATGAGAATAGCTGTTTCTGCCCTTATTTTGTGGGCCATTGGCCTGTATGATATATGGCCTACTTATGGTGGTCTGACTGTTTATAGGAGACCTTTCAGAATTTCTTTAAGGGCAGGATTGGTAATAGTTGATTCCTTCAACTGTTGCTTGTCTGAGAAGGTTCTTCTGCCTCCATCTAGTCTGAATGACAGTCTAGCAAGATACAGTATTCTTGGTTGAAAGCCTTTCTCATTGAGTACTCGATAGATATCTTGCCATTCTCTTCTGGCCTGTAGTATTTGTAGGAGAAGTCTGCTGCTAATCTTATGGGTTTTCCTCTGTAGGTGACTCTTTGTTTTTCTCTTGCATCCTTCAGGATCCTTTCTTTATCCTTATTTCTTTCCATTCTAAACATGAGGTGTCTTGGTGTCTTTAAGTCTGGGTTAATTCTGTTTGGGACACTCAGGGCTTCTTGAACCTTTATGTCTTTGATGTTGTCTAGACTAGTGAAGTTTTCAGTTATTATGGGCTGAGGAATGCTCTCTTCACCTCCCTCTCTTTCTTCCTCTGGTAAACCAATAATGCATATATTGTTTATTTTGAAGTCATCCCATAGGTCTCTGTTGTTGTTTTCAGTATCCAATATTTTTTGAGATCTCTTACATCTTTTTTAGTTGTCTCTAACTAGTCCTCGATCTTGCTGATTCTGTCTTCAGTATCATTTATTATATTCTCTCTTCCCTCTACTGTTTTCTGGAGTTCATCTATTTTGTCACCCTGTTCTAACACTGTTTTAGCTTGTTCAGCTAGTTGTGTTCTTACCTCAGCTATTTTAGCTTTTTTTTCTCTCATAACCTTGAGATAATTAGTGTTTTCTTCCAGAGTCTCATTTGTTGTTCCTGTATTTCTGATGATAATTATTTCAACCTCTTTACTCACTCCTGTGATTATTTCCTTAACTAGTGTTTGGATGTTGACCTCATTCTTTTGTGTTTCACCCTTTGGGGGGCTTTTAGCTGGACCCTTGTCCTGGTTCACTTATCCAATATTTCTTCTTGTTGGTTTAACCATTTTGTATATTATGTTATGACGTCTCTCTCTCAGTACTTTTCAAATTATTGATCATTATTGTCTGGATTCACTTGTGTCTAAGTAAGGTATTTAAAGGATTCACAGTTGTGGAAGTTAACAGTTGTTTCAATAATATTTTAATCCCTGATTTGGAGCTCAGTGGCTTAAAAGCCTCTTTTTTTGCTTTTTCTTCCCTGTAGGCTATGGGAGCCTGAGGGCTTTTAAACTATAAGTAGGCTTCTTAGCTTAATCACTGACTCCTGACCAAGAGATAAAGCAGGGTAGGGCAGAGATAATGTATTGGTCATGCAAAGAGACTTTCACAGCCCCACCACTGTGCCACCGAGGTATAGGTCTTCTGAGTTTCCTGGTTAGTTCTTTGTCCCCTGGTGTCAGCACAGGGCCTCTCTGCTGCTGCTCCAGATTCTGAGGGCAGTAGCAATGGAGACTCAGATTTGCACTTGGTGAGTCTCAGGGGAGTCCTCTCCTCCCTTCAGCTGTCCCCTTGGTGAAACATACTGGAGGTGGTGTCTCAACTGATAAACTTCCAGACTATTACCAGCCACTTAATCACTCCCTAAGCAACTCTCTCTCCACCATCCACACGTGTTTGCACTCACTGGTGATTTGGTGGATTCCTGAAGTCTTTCTAGTCCCGTCTTGCTTCGGTCCCCATTATTGTTGATGTTTTTGCTGTCATCATTGTTGGATAGGACAGAAAGAAATCGAGAGCAGAGGGGAAGACAGAGAGGGGCAGAGAAAGATAGACACCTGCAGACTTGCTTCACCACTTGGGAAGCAACCCTGCTGCAGGTGGGGAGCCGGGGGTTGAACTGGGATCCTTACATGGGTCCTTGAGCTTCACACTATGTGTGCTTAACCCACTGAGCTATTGCCTGCCCCCCAATATATATAGATTTTAATCTTAGTACAGGCCTTTAATCGAATGTGAATTCTGGAAGTTTATTAAGTGAAACAGTAAGCAACTTAGAGAAGTAGTAAATTTTAGTCCATATGCTAGCCTATATACGCTAGTTTGAATTCGAATATAGCAATCCTTGTTAATTTTCTAGCTTTTGCTTGATCTGAAGTTGAATTTTAGAAACCAATTAGATCTAGCTGTAACTAGAGTTATATATCCCGATATTATCAAAAGGGACAGCTGATTCAAGTATCTCTATCGTGGGGAAGAAGCCTCATGAGCGGTGGGACAGTGCTTTAGGTGTCTCTCTCTCTCTCTCTTTCTCTTACCTCTGTGAACAAAAGAAGGAAATAGGGAAAAAAATTAAACTGCCTGGAACAGCTGGAACAGTGAACAGTGCAGACACCAAGCCCCAGTGATCACCAAAAAAAATAAATAAATGAAGAAAGAGAGAGAGAAGAAGAAGAAAGAAGAGGAAGAGGAGAAAAAGAAAGAGGAGGATAGGCAGAGTAACACAAAGTATATAAATGATTATATCAAAGAATATGTAACTGTTTAAGTTAGTATAGAGTTTTACAAAATGCATCATTTCCCATTGTCTATAGATAAACATTTAATGTTCTTTCACTATTCCATATTAATAGTCAAGTATATGACTTGTGAATGAAACAGCCCACTCTACATCACACCTCTGAATGTCAGTTTCAGAACTGTACCTGCCTTAACAATAAACATATGTTGGCCACAGTTCTGTCAGACCCATCTCAATTCTGCTGAATTTTTTTTTTTGGTGAGATTTATTTATTTATTTATTATGAGGGAGACAGAAAGAATGAGAGGGAGAGAAAAAGGACTGATGTACTGATTAGTTTTCTGTGGAAAGTGGTGCAGGGATTGAACCTGGCACCTGTGGGGCTTCTGGGGGGTCTCAGGCGTTCAAATTGATGCTCTAATAGGCTGAACTATCTCCCTAGCCCCTGTGACTAACATTTTTTCCTTTGCTTCTCTTCCGTGTCCTCACAGTAGTTGTTTAGATTCATGTAGTAGAACTTTTTTTGTCTTGTTTTTTCTGTGCTTATACAAGTCTTATTTCCTCTCTTTATGTCCCTCTGTCACTCTAAAGACATTTCCATTGGTTACAATAGATAGTCAGTTTCTTGCATTCCACTGACCCACTACCAAACCACAATTTCTAGCCTTTTTTAGGACCAACTTCTAAACTATTTGTTAACAGAAAGGATCTATGAGAGTAGAGGACTTCAAAGAGAAGGATGACTAGAGGTGCCTAGATTTCTGTGTGACGCTGAGCCACATCCCCATTTCTCCACTCGAGCTGTAGGTGAAAAGAAATGTGAAGTGGCCAAGAAGTAATTTTTTTTTTTTTTTAACATCTGAGATCTGAAAATGTTTGTCAGAGGAGATTGACTACCCTCTTCCTTTCATTGGGTATGTGTAAGGCAAAAGTCCATGTACTACCTCTCCTAGGAAACTTGGGTTAGTCTTTCTATTAGTACAGTTATTTTTTCCTTGCTTCCTTTATATGTATCATAGAAGAATCTCCTCTTTTTAAGTAATACTTTAAAAATATGTCTTTATTCATGTTTCATAACTTCTCTGAGGAATCAGCGTTGAACAGACAAATGGATAACTGGAATGAATAATAGGTACTTATTAAAGTATTAATTATATTTCTCTCTGTGTTTAAGGGTCTCTTTATCTACCTATCTATATACATATACATGTATATGTTCCAAATTATTTTAAAAATGTATGTGTATATATACACATATATGGTATATCACAGCGAATAGCTTGCCTGAAATAAAATCCCTGTCCCAAATAATATATGATCCTGGAATGCGGGAGAGAGTGACTTGAACTGCTTACAGAACAAGAGACCTTATGTAATTAATCCTATATAATTATTGTTTCCCAAGCTATCATGAAGCTTTGCTTAGTGAGGCATGGGTATCATCAGAAAGTAGGTATCAGACTCTTGACTATGGGAACTTTTGCTCCAGACTCTCCATTTTTTTTTTTTTTTTTACAAACTATGAGCACTTGTATTGCTTCAGGCCACAATAATTAGAGCAGAGTTCAGATTTTGTGTACACAATTCAGTATGTTCATAGCAATTCTCTGTACATAGTTGTTTCTATGGTCTGTTAATTCCTTATTTCCAATAACACATGTGGCACTGAGGACTGAACTTGTGGCCTCATGCTTTTCAGCCCAACTCTATATCCATCGTGCCACTGGTTTGCACATTTGATGGACTACACATAGGAGTTATTGAAGGAATTGATACCCTCCCTGATTGCTCTTCCACCTTCTGACTTTCCAGACCTCCACCAACCCCAAGTTGCAGAAAACTGACAATTTTTTGGGAAGGCAGAGAGGTTAATTTTAACAATGTTCCATGATCTTTACACATCCAGCAATAATAAAATAGATTTACTTTTATATAAAAGCTGGTATGACAATTTGATTTCCTATGACACTCAGCAGCAATTCACTTCTCCTTTTCCTTTTTTAAATATTTTTTTAAACTTATTTGTTCTTTCATTGGGGGATTAATGTTTTACATTTTACAGTGAATACAATAGAAATGCATAACATTTCTCAGTTTTCTGCATAACAACAACAACAACAACAAAACCCCACTAGGTCCTCTGTTATCTTTTTCTCCTCTCATTTTGTTTTTTGAGAACTTAAGCTTTTCAATCAAGTCAAAAGCAGCAAATATCAGGGGCCATTACAATGGACTAATATGCTTATCTATCCTCTTACTTGATGGGTTAAAGTTAGAATGCCAATTTAACCATATTTGTAGGTAGGGCTACTTAAAGATAATTAACTCACTAATCGATAGGGTGTAGTCTGTACATATGTGACTGGTGTTTTTATAAGAGGAGGCCAGAGAGCAAGCTAGCCTTCTTATCACTACCAGAAGACATAAGGAGAATTTGACAGTCTGCTAACCAGCCAGAGGGTCCTCACCAAGAATTCTTCCACATGAATACTCTAATCTTAGACTTCTAGCTTCCAAAAAAGTGAGGAGTTAATTTCTGTTGTTCATAATTCATCCAGATTCTGGTATATTTATTACAGCCCTCAGAACTAAGACAATCATTACTCTCGGCATGACGCCTTGCCTGTAAATGCTTCAACTGAAAGTATGATAACCGGTGTTTGCCAAAATAATCCTAAATCCACAAGGCAAGATCAAATAGTATCCTGTGCACTCTGCTCAAGAAGAAGGTAAACATATGATGAATTAAAAAAAAATTCAAAAATAAAAGTGAACCAAAAATAAGTTTGTGTGTTGTGTAGAGGGTATATTATCTTTAACTTATCATAAAATTTATTTCCTGTTGATAGAACAATGAATCACTATTTTTCACACGAACAGTAATCCTATTATACCATCAAGATGTTTAACATTATAGCTAACATATGGAACATCAATGATATCTTTTTAAAAGGAGGTAGTGTAAAGGGATTGTGGCAGGTGTAAAAAAATGTAAAATTTTTATTTCAACATATTTGGACTATATTTGGGATAACTGACCTGTTTTCAGAATGTTTGTGATCATTCCTATCTCGCTACTGACTCATGTTGTAATTTCTAAGACACTTTTATCTTCACTTGGGATTGATCTTTGATTAGGTGTGACTCCTGACATATTTGCTTTAAATTTCTCTTTCCTCCCCTGTCAAGTGGTTAATGATCTCAAAATGTCATGCTGGATTGTACAGATTTCCCAAGAGGTCAAGTGTGGGTAGAACAGTAAATTTTTTAAATGCAGAATCACTGTATTAGCAATTTCTACATATACATGTCATCTAACTTCATGGTTATATGACTTGGACAGTTGTATGGGACTTGTGCTCAGAATTGCCCTGTATTTAGTTAAAGGCTGTGCTATTTTTTTCTATCTTTTAAAAAATATTTATTTATTCACTTTTGTTGCCCTTGTTGGTTTATTGTTGTAGTTATTATTGATGTCTTTGTTGTTGGATAGGACAGAGGAAAATTGAGAGTGGAGGGGAAGACAGAAAGGGAGAGATAAAGATAAGACATCTGCAGACCCGATTCACAGCTTGTGAAGCGACTCCCCTGCAGGTGGGGAGCAGGGGATGCTTACGCCGGTCCTTGCACTTCGAGCCAGGCTCTGCTATTTCTATCTTGACATTCTTAATCATTTTATCTCTTAACTCTTGTTGACCAAGAGAAGTTTGACAGAGCAGTGGAATGCGTGCATGAGCAGAAAAGATTTGCACAATATTTATTTGGTTGTTCCTTGATGCACATCTGTATAAAGTGTTTGCTGTGGTCTAGAAGCTGAGAACTCTGAATAACCTGCAATGCCTAGAAGTTCACCAAAGCTTAAAGCACAAATGTCGACAACATACAAAGCAAGATACAGCATTGGTGGCTAAACTTTTCTCTTTTTTAAAATCATTTTATTGGGGCGATTAATGGTTTACAGTACAGTTGTTAACACATGAATAATCTTTCTCATCTTGCCAGGATAGGTTATCTGCAAAAACACTCTCACTGCGAACTTAGGTTCTTCTACACCATCAGGCACCAGGAACCCTTCCCTTCCCCCATCACCTACCTTGTCCTCCTTTCCCAGAGTCCTTTGCTTTTGTGCAATACACCAAACCCAGTCCAAATTTTACTTTGTGCTTTCCCTTTCTGTTCTTGTCCCTTAGGCTCCACCTATGAGTGAGATCATTCCGTATTCATTATTCTCTTTTTGCCTTATGTCACTTAATATGATGCCTTCAAGTGCCACCCAAGATAAGGCAAAGGAAATGGCTTCATCATTCTTTTTATTTTTATCTTATAATTTATTTATTTATTTATTTTCCCTTTTTGTTGCCCTTGTTGTTTATCATCATTGTTGTGGTTATTGTTGTTATTACTGTCATTGTTGTTGGATAGAACAGAGAGAAATGGAGAGAGGAGGGGAAGACAGAGAGGGGGAGAGAAAGATAAGGCACCTGCAGACCTGCTTCACCGCCTGTGAAGCGACCCCCCTGCAGGTGGGGAGGCGGGGACTCGAACCGGGTTGCTTACTCAGATCCCTGCTTTGTGCCATGTGCTGCATAACTGCCCGGCTTCCTTATAAACGCTGCAACACTGCCTGGCTTCCTCATCATCCCTTTAAAAAAAATTATTTTCTTTATATATTGGATAGAGACAGCCAGAAATTGGGAGGGAAGGGGGTGATAGAGAGAGAGAGACAGAGAGACACCTGCAGCCCTGCTTCACCACTCACAAAGCTTCCTGCAGGTGGTGGTCGGGGGCTCAAACTCGGTTCCTTGAGCACTGTAATGTGTACGCTCAACCAAGTGCATCACCACCTGGCCTCACTTCATCATTCTTAACAGCTGAGTAGTATATGGATATCACAACTTTCTTAACCAATCATCTGTTGTTGGTGGCCATAGTTTCTATCCAAGCCAAGGATTTTTTTGAATGCAGAAAGAAGGAAAAGACATTGCGAGAGACATGAGTATCCTACATGAGTTACCATAGTTGTTTTTAACCAGTCATGTAAGCTAAACCTAGCCTATAGCACAACTTTTTTTTTGTTCTGTTCCTTATGTCTCAGTAATTCCCAAATAAAGACATGAATGTATGAAGACATAAAATGAAGGCTGGAGTATATCTAGGTTTTGGGACTTTGTTAGAAAGTGAACCACCTGAGATGAAATTAGAGTATACTATGAAAGGAAAGGTCTTACCCGAGTAATGAAGCTGAAGGGTTGTCATTCCACTCGTGAAGTCTCTGGACACAGTCTGAGGTGAAGCATGTTGAGGTGGCAATCGTTGTGTTGGTTAGGTTGTGATCGGCAGATGCAATATTATTTGATATGGATTGGGAGAGGCATACGGGAAAGTGGGCCCTATCCAAGGGTTCCAGGACTGGGGGAAGTAGGGGCTCTATAGTGGAGATGTGAGGTTCCTGCTGTCTTAGGGTTCAAAAAGACAATCGATAGTTAATGTTATCATCACATTATTTGGTAATTGGGTTAACTTTGAAAAGTCCTTTTGTTAGGGTTTGCTGTACAGTACACAGTATCTTGTATATAGCTGTGCTATTGGATGCTTCTGATCTACTTTGTCTAGGCTTTTGAGAGAGTCTGCATATCAAATACACAGCCTATATATTAAAAAGATTCAGTCTGTGTTTTGAAAAACTTTGAGACATACAATTGATTTTCCCCCTCAAATTAATTAACTACTGATTTATATGTCTACATTTTGCTAGGAGTGTACATAAACACCATTTCCACCACCAAAAGACTGTGACCCATCCCTCCCACCCACTCCCACCCACTCCCACCCCCCACTGTCCCAGGAAGCTGCATGTCTACCCCTCACCACAGGGTTTTTACTTTGGTGCCCTACTTACAATTTGATCAGGTCCTGCTTTTAGTTTCCCTTTCAGATCTTCTTAGTCAACTTCTGTTGATGAGTGGGATCATCCCATACTCATCTTTATCTTTCTTACTTAGCTCACTTAACATAATTCCTTCTAGCTCTGTCCAAGATGGGTCAGAGAAAGTGGGTTCATTGTTCTTGATAGCTGCATAGTATTCCATTGTGTATATATACCACAGCTTTCTCAGCCACTCATCTGTTGTTGGGCATCTGGGTTGCTTCCAGGTTTTAGCTATTATGAATTGTGCTGCTATGAACATAGGAGTACACACCCCTTTTTGCTTGGGTGTTATGGAGTCCTTGGGGTATAACCCCAGGAGAGGAATTACTGGATCATATGGAAGGTCCATGTCTAGCCTTCTGAGAGTTTTCCAGCCTGCTCTCCACAGAGGCTGTACCAATTTACATTCCCACCAGCAATGTAAAAGGGTTCCTCTGTCCCGACAACCTCTCCAGCATTTGTTGCTGCTGTCCTTTTTGATGTATGCCATTCTTACAGGAGTGAGGTGGTATCTTAGTGTTGTCTTAATTTGCATTTCTCTGACAATCAGTGACCTAGAGCAGTTTTTCATATGTTTGTTAGCCTTTTGGATCTCCTCTGAGGTGAATGTTTTGTTCATATCCTCTGCCCATTTTTGGATGGGGTCATTTGCTTTTTTGATGTTAAGTTTGCTGAGCTCTTTATATATTTTGGTGATTAGTTTCTTGTCTGATGTCTGGCATGTGAAGATCTTCTCCCATTCTGTGAGGGGTCTCTCTGTTTGTTTAATAGTTTCTTTGGATGTGCAGAATCTTTTCAATTTGATGTAGTCCCATTGGTTTGTTTCTGCTTTAGTCTTCCTTGCAATTCATCAAAGATGTCCTTGAGGTGTAGGTGGGAAAGTGTTTTACCAATGTTTTCCTCTAAGTATTTGATTGTTTCTGGTCTGACATCTAGGTCTTTGATGCATTTGGAGTTGATTTTTGTTTCTGGTGAGATAAAGTGGTTCAATTTCATTCTTCTGCATGTTACAATCCAGTTTTCCCAGCACCATTTATTGAAGAGAGCCTCCTTTTTCCATTTAATCCTTTGGGCCCCCTTATCAAAGATTAGATGTCCATAGGTGAGACCTTTCCTTTCATAGTATACTCTGATTCCATCTCAGGTGGTTCACTTTCTAACAAAGTCCCAAAACCTAGATATACACCAGTTTCTGTGAGAGAGAGCATATCTTCACATGTATCTATAAACTACTGCAAATACCTGAAAGCAGAAGTACACTAGAGTTTGCAGTGAGTACCTCCCTAACACTTCCTCTCCACTATTCCAAGCTTTGGGTCCATGATTGCTCAACAATTTGTTTGGCTTTGTATGTTAACTCTCTTTTCAGTCACCAGGTTCCAGATGCCATCAGGATGCTGGCCAGGCTTCCCTGGATTGAAGACCCACCAATATGTCCTGTGTTGCTGAAGAATTATTCTGATGCAGTCTCCACCCCCAGATTTTACTACTCCCCGCGAAATACTAGCAGTGCTGCCTTCAACCAATCCTGGCCCCACACGTCACCCCTGGTTGTCGCCCAGTAAAAAGCCCCTCACTCCCCCCCTCTCTTTGGGCTCTCAGCTCCTCCTCTCTTAGATCTCGCTCCCTTCTCTCTCCCCATGGTCAGGTAGTGGGGACGGCCATTGTCGGCTGACTCCACATGGTCTTAACCAACCCCCCCCATCCTATAATAAAAATTTGTGTACCCCTTTGCTCTGGATGTCCACTCTCTTCTCCGCGGTGCAGCCCGACACCAGACTGCTACAACAACATCTGGTGCCTCCGGATGGTGACCCCCCCCCCAACAACTAAGACAGTACAGATCTAAATTCGTGTTTAAAATGACATGTCTTCGTAACAAAGGTTTCTCTCCTTGTGTATTAATGACCATGTTTATGTGTGTGTTTAAAGTTTGGTAAACAGTAACTTTAAGGCTAAATTCTTACTAGACAAAGTTAAATGAAAAAGGTTTTCAACGTAATTCTCATAAAGATAAAATTAACTTACATTTAAAGTCTGAGGTAAAAATTAGTTAACAATCAATATATTTTAACTAAGTTGGTCTAAACAAGACCTGCGCACACCTAGGGTGTGTCTCCATCTTGAATCGGTGTAACAAAAGGTTAAATAGACTTGTTGATATGTAAAGCTCTCCATTACCTTCTCTATTAGAAATGGTAGATTACACAATGGCTATGCTAATTTTTCTCATGCCTGAGGTTTTCTTTCCTGTGCACACCTATGGTGTGTCTCCATCTTAAATGGGTGTAACAAAAGGTTAAAAAGACGTTGTTGATATGTAAAAGTCTCAAATCCCTTCTCTATTAGAATGTTAGATTGCACTATGGTTATTCTAATAACAAGTTTTGTTTCATAGTAAGTAAATTGCAGCCAGCTGCCTTTGGGACTCTAGGCCATTCCCTGCCCCCATGCAAATGTCTGTCGAGATAAGTACGCGCCCCAGAGGCAGGAAATGTTTTTTTTAAGCTGATAAAGTTTTGCCCACAGAGGCAAAAAAATGGCCCCCTCAGGCCCTCCCTTGGCAGCACACTGGTTCTTGTTACTCACTTACATGTTTCTCCATGTTTGTGCCAGTTTCTTTTTTAAAAATGCCTGTACGATATAGGTTTCTGTTCACCCCACACCCCTGATACTGTGGTCATTTAGTTAAAAAGAAAAGGGAGACTATGTTGGTATTCTTCATAGTGGCTTGGTCCCCTTCCCCCCCATCTCTAGTTGATTGTGGTTTGGTCCTGCTAGTTTGGCGGGCCCACTTGTCCCCTCCCCGAGGAACCCCGAGAGAGTTCCAGAGTACGAGAATTCTTGGCGCTGCCATGTGAGAAGGATGCAGGAGAGTTCTGTTTGGTGATTAGTTTGGGTTAGTTTATGAATCGTTGTTTTTGAATAAAGAAATACAGCTTCCCTGCCCAGCCATGTATCATCGAGTCTCTGTCTACCGCCGCGACACTAGCCCAGCCAGCTGGAGCCCCCAAATTTTAACAACAGTCCTGGAGCTCTGCTTCCCCAGAGACCCAACCTACTAGGGAAAGAGAGAGGCAGAATGGGAGTATGGACTGACCAGTCAACGCCCATGTTCAGCGGGGAAGCAATTACAGAAGCCAGACCTTCCTCCTTCTACAACTCACAATGACCCTGGGTCCATGCTCCCAGAGGGATGGAGAATGGGAAAGCTATCAGGGGAGGGGGTGGGATATGGAGATTGGGTGGTGGGAATTGTGTGGAGTTGTACCCCTCCTACCCTATGGTTTTGTTAATTAATCCTTTCTTAAATAAAAAAAAAAATGAGGGCTGGAGGGAGTTGGGAGTTAGTGCAGTGGGCTAAGCGCAGGTGGCACAAAGTGCAAGGACCCAGGTTTGAGCCCCCGACACCCCATCTGAAGGGGAGTTGCTTCCCAAGCTGTGAAGCAGGTCTGCAGGTGTCTATCTTTCTCTCCCCCTCTCTGTCTTCCCTTGCTCTCTCCATTTCTCTCTGTCCTATCCAACAACAACGACATCAATAACTACAACAATAAAACAAGGGCAATGAAAGGGAATAAATTTAAAAAATCATTAAAAAAATGAGGGCTGGAGAAAAAAACTAACCAACTAGGGTATGTGCTTTGTAGTCTAGCTTTAAACCACATTTGAGTGCCATGGTGGTACCAGGGGAACTTCTGGTGCTGTGCTGTCTCTCCCATTTTTACTTTATCTCTATGTCTCTATCTGAGTGAAAAATGTCCTTTCACTGAGAACAGTGAGACTGCACATGTACAGGTGTACAGCTTAGAAACAAGAAGTAATGTGAACGCTTAAATTAGTTATATTCAGTACTTCCACTGTTTTGATGTGGAATGAAATGCTTATATGAGCTATTAGATACAAATTATCTAGTTTTGGTGATATGTCACACACATTAAAAGCTCTTATATTTGCACTTAAAATGGATGTTGTCCAAGTTACAACACAATTAAAAGATATATAATATAAAATAGATAACCTAGGGTCTGAAGAGGAGGCTTAGGGTGTAGAGCACTTGCTTTCTTTGTGTGAGGCTGTGGACTCACTCCCCAACACCATAAGAGACAAGTCTGGGCAGGTAGCAACCATGGATAGTGATACATAAAAACATTTAAAAATTAAAAATTGGGGGAGTCTGGTGGTAGCGCAGCGGTTTAAGCACACATGGTGGGAAGCACAAGGACTGGCGTAAGGACCTGGGTTCGAGCCCCAGCTCCCCACCTGCAGGGGAATTGCTTCACAAGTGGTGAAGCAGGTCTGCAGGTGTCTATCTTTCTCCCCCCACCGTCTTCCTCTCCTCTCTATTTATCTCTGTCCTATCCAACAACTATGACATCAATAATAACTACAACAATAAAACAATAAGGGCAACAAAAGAGAATAAGTAAATATTAAAAAAAATTGGGCTGCAGTGATTCAGTGGTAGAGCTCATTAGAAGGCCCTGGGTTCAATTTTTTTACTGCATAAATAATATAATGTAAACATATTCTTTACAAATATGAGTATATGGTAATGATTAATGGTAAAGTTCATACAGATAGTTCCAAATTTTAATACAATTATTATTTACTTTGAATGAAAATATCAGGCAGAGTCAAAAGGAACATTGAGGGAAAGAAGGCATTTGACTACCTTTAAAGGCATTTTTCTCCTACCTTTTCCAGAAAAAGCCTTTATTTAATTGTGTAATGGACTCCATGAGTTGTGTAGTTGACCCTTCATGCACATAAACTTTGACAGACAATATCACAAGTTAATGCAAATCTGAAGTAATGTCTATGACCATACCACCCTGAACATACCTGATCTCATCTGAATTAATAACCTCTATAAATTTCAAAAATTATAAGAGACATTGGTAGAACTTTCCCAGAATGGTATACAGCTTTGTGTAGTCTCCAAGGAGCACATGACAGTGGCAGAGGGCCAGAGAGTAAGTCACACCAGGAATTATCTTAAGATCAGCTCACTCCTGGTCATTTCTCCAGTGGGACCCGAATGTGGAAATATATTCCAGACTCATTACATTCAAGGAATCCAATCTGTTCATTTGCACTTTGACATAAACCCTTCCCAGTTGAGGAATGGAGACACTTGGGGCCGGGTGGTGGTGCATCTGGTTACATACATACTATTAAGCGCAAAGACCACTCAAGGAACTAAGTTTAATCCCCCACTTCCCATTTGCAGCAGAAACGCTTCATGAGAGGTGAAGCAGGTCTGCAGATGTCTATCTTTCACTCTCCTTTTCCCTGCTCAATTTCTGTCTGTCCTATCAAATAAAATGAAAAAATATATATAAAGAAAATAAAAAGGAAAGAATAGCCACCAGGTACTGTGGATTTGCAGTGCCATAGAATTGCATAACAGAGAAAACACTCACTAGTCACAGCTCAGATTCTTATGGAATTCACAGACCATTATCACAGAAGGTATCCCCCAAGTGCTGAAGATATCTTTGAGCCCTGGAATCCAGACACATTGAAATAATTCCATTGGGGGACTCTCAGTTAAGTGAGCCAATAACAAATTTTGCTTAAGATAGTTTGAGTTAGATTTTCTGTTACTCGCATTCAAAACAGTCCTGACAATGATTACTATTTGGGGGGGGGGAGCACTTCTATTTTAGTCTCCAGTTCACTGTTTAATCTTGCTGGCTCTTGTCTTGTCTGATGCATTTCCCGACTTTATTAAGAGCAATCCCCTCGTCTAGCATTTAGACTCAATGGATCATGGAAATTATTAGGAGTAATGAATTATTAGAAGGTAATGAATACATAAATAGAGTGAAAAAAACTAATAAAGGAACTGTAACTTAAAAAGGACCACGGCGCTTTGTGTTCATGAGAATATGTATTCGGCTTTCGGATTCTTTCAATACAAATAATAAAGAGATCTTCATTTCAAATTGGCTTACAGAAAATCAAAATATGTATGTTCACTTAACCCAGATCACATGAGCTATGAGTAGTGCAGAGGTGATTCTTCCACAGAAAGTGGGGCACTTTTATCAGGTTAGGGAGACTGGATTGGGTGCTCCACTACATAGTCTCCTTTCTTTCTCTCTCTCTCTCTCTTCCTTTCTCTCTTTCTTAGTAGTGATGTACCAGATTACAAGATAATAGTGGTATAGTTCCACACCACTCCCACCACCAAAGTTCTGTGCCCCCACCCCCTAATGATAACCACCACAGTTCTCCCAAGGTCTTAGATATGGGTTGACTTTGTTGTTGTTGTTTCAATTCTCTATATTCCACATATGATTGAAATCATCTGGTAGTTGTTATTTACTTCCTTATTTCACTAAGCATAATCACCTCCAATTATATCCTCAAATTGAAGAATAACATGTTTTTTCCCCCAGAGTATTAACTAATTTTTTTAAAAAAATATTTCAATAATAAAAATCTTCCATGGGAAGTTAATGGTCTATGCAAGACAAATCACGCCCAGATCAATGAGTCAGTTCATCAAATGAGAACTATGAATGAAAAGTGGTTACTGACGTTTTAGTTATTTCAAAATGGGTGAAATTCATTGAAGAGATGGTCATTTTAGACTTGCTTTTCTCCAGAAGGGAGGTTTTTTTTTTTTTTTTTTTTTTTCTGAAAGCACCAGCATGGTTTTGTCCATGGGCAAGTCTCTTGAAACAACCAGAAAGCTTGTTCCAGAAAGCAACTCGAATAGGGGCAAGTTATATTTTAAACCACCAAATTACCTTTCCTGTAGCAGAAATTATGAGCTCTCTCAGGACATCTAAGGACTGACTACTTTTATCCTGTCCTGCTTGAGAGTCAAAACACCAGGTCTCTTCCCAGTTTTTAATTTTTTCCCTTCTCTATTGGTCAGGTGGTTAATGAGTCAAAGTACAAATGTTGACACATGGGTATAATTCCTCACCTCCCATTGATAGATGTTTGTAAGGCAACCTCACCCACAATTTAGATCTTTTTACACCATCATGCACAAGGACCCCAAAGTTTCATCCCCTTCACTCCATCCCCTCCACCCCATCCTCTCCAGAGTTTATTTGCGGAGACAGATAATCAGAAGAACAAGCAAGCAAGAGTTTTTAACATGTCTTTTTTTTTTTTTTTTTTTCCTCCAGGGTTATTGCTGGGCTCGTTGCCTGCACCATGAATCCACCGCTCCTGGAGGCCATTTTTCCCCCTTTTGTTGCCCTTGTTGTTGTAGCCTCGTTGTGGTTATTATTATTGCCATTGTTGATGTTGTTCGTTGTTGGATAGGACAGAGAGAAATGGAGAGAGGAGGGGAAGACAGAAAGGGGGAGAGAAAGATAGACACCTGCAGACCTGCTTCACCGCCTGTGAAGCGACTGCCCTGCAGGTGGGGAGCCGGGGGCTGGAACCGGGATCCTTACGCTGGTCCTTGCGCTTTGGCCACATGCGCTTAACTCACTGCGCCACCGCCCGATCCCCTTAAAATGTCTTAAGCACCAGGTCTTCAGTGCTACGGATTTTCATTCCTAGGACAGATGTGCAACCTCAATTTTCAGAGGGACCTGAGAACTTTAACCTCTTGCTACGAACAAAAGATAATAGCCTCAATTGTGGTATCCCATGTGTTTCCCATGAGACCTGAGACTCCAGGGTCACCTCCCCCCACCCCTTATTTGTCAGTGGTGGGACTGTCCTGTGGGCACCCCCTAGTGGTCAGTTAGGTGGAGCAGCTGTCTGTTCCTTACATCCAAAAGCTCCCTGATTGGAATGCTCCTTATAAAACAAAGAGAAATATCCTGATTTGTTTCTTTGGGCCAACAATAGCTGAATTCCAAGAGAAGAAGTAGAAAATAAATAAAACATGTCCTGATCAAATGGTGTCAACATGTGGTCCTTGGAGCTGGGAGTTCTTGTGATTTTTCAGCCACATGAGCAAGTCTCTTTGCCCCCAAAATCTCATTGTGATTTTGTTTTCTTATTTGGTCTATAAGAAACTGAAGGTAGGTTATTTTGAAGAGTGCTCCTAGCTTTAAAATGGCCTAAGTTCTTTTGTTTTGTTTTTTAACGAGAGCACTGCTCAAGTCTGGCTTATGGTGGTATATGGGATTGAAGCTGGGACACTGGAACCTCAGGCATAAAGTCTGTTTGCATAACCATTATGCTATCTCCTCCACACAACCAAAATTCTAATATCTATATCATTTAAGGAACTGTCTTCTGTAGATGTGTTGAATGTTATTTCTGTTACCTACATGATTCTGAGAAGAGATTAGCACCTGTGAAACTGAAGAAAACACGAAAAAAATTTTAAAATTTATTATCTTTACTTATTTATTGGATAGAAACAGTCAGAAATCAAGAGGGAAAAGGGTAATAGAGAGGGAAAGAGAGAGAGACTCCTGCTTCACCACTAACCAAGCTTTCCCCTGCAGGTAGGGATTGGGAGCTTGAACCTGCGTCCTTGTGCACTGTAGAATGTGTGCTCAACCAGGTGCACCATCACTCAGCCCCAGAAAGCACTCTTGGACACCTCTTTGATCTCTGTCATTCAACCCTTTCTACCTGTGGCAGAATAAGCTGCCCTAATATTTGAACAGATTGTGATAGGGACATAATTAAAGATAAATGAAAAAAACTTTAGTGTTTTCCAAATGATACTCATTCAATCACGATTGAAACTCACTGATTTTCAGAGACATAACAGTTTAAGTATATATCCTAAACTTTTACTTAAAAGTGTGAATATGGCCCTCTTCCACACATTTAAGTCCTGCGCATCATGTGGAGATGTTGAGACTTCATAATTCCTGAAGATAGAAACTGTATTTAATTTATTTCAAGCAGTGACTTAATAATGGTTTGCAGAATTTAAGATGTTAAAATTTCAGCAGTGGGGCCGGTTGGTAGTGCAGTGGGTTGGTTAAGCACACATGGCATGAAGCACACAGACCGGCATAAGGATCCCTGTTAAAACCTCCAGCTCCCCACCTGCAGGGGGATAGGGGTGGGGGCTGAGGGGGTGGGGAGGTGGGTCTCTTCACAAGTGGTGAAGCAGGTCTGCAGGTGTCTGTCTGTCTATCTCTCTCTCCCCCCCTCTCTGTCTTCCATTCCTCTCTCAGTTTCTTTTTTATTTAAATTATTTTATTTTTATTTTTTAACCAGAGCATTGCTCAGCTCTGGCTTACGGTGGTGTGGGGGATTGAACCTGGGACTTTGGAGCCTCAGGCATCTCGAGAGCCTCTTTGCATAACCATTATGCTATCTAACCCCGCCCTCTCGATTTCTCTCTGTCCTATCCAACAACAGCAATGACAATAATAAGGGCAACAGAAATGGGAAAAAAACAGCCTCCGACAGCAGTAGTTTTGTAGTGCAGGCACCGAGCCCCAGCAATAATCCTGGAGGCAAATAAATAAATAAATTTAGGAATATAGTTTCATGCTGCACCTACCACCAGTAGTTTGTTTCTTTTCTTTTTAAATTTGTTATTATTATATTTACTTATATATTAAATAGAGATAGCCAGAATTGAGAGGGGGAGGGGGTGATAGAGAAGGAGAGAGACAGGGAGACACCTGCAGCCCTGCTTTACTACTCACTACTAAAGCAGTATGATGAGTCGGGCGACCCAGATGTGGCTGACCATCTCATTGCCTCCCTGGATGCAGCACGCCAAGCCCGCTGGCAACAACTCACGGAAAGTCTGAACTTCACCCACTCAAGTAGGAAGGCCTGGAAGCTTCTTCACAGACTGGGTGCCGGTAGCCAACCCCCTCCCGTCTCCCTTCCTCCCGTATCTCCAAACTCAGTGGCCAGTCACCTAACTCAAGTTGGATGTGCTAAGATCGACCCAGTCTGGAAAAGAGAAATTTCCCATGAGTGGTCATCCCACTTCCTGTTATCTTGTCCATCTCCAAAACTCTCTCCCTTTACACTGTCTGAACTGGAAGACGCTTTGAAGAGGGTTAAACCGGGAACAGCTGCTGGCTATGATAACATCACCCCAGAACTCATTCTTAACCTGGGTTCCGTGGCAAAGAAGTGGCTCACTTCACTCCTGTCCCACATCTTGGAATCTGAGTCCATGCCCAAAGTTTGGCGTCGTGCGAAGATTATAGCGGTTTTGAAACCAAAAAAGACCCAACACTGGCCGCCAGCTATAGACCAATTTCTCTCCTCTCCGTGTGTTACAAACTCCTCGAGAGGCTGCTTCTGTCACGTATTTCTCCTCTTACAGAGAAATTCCTATCACCCGCCCAAGCTAGTTTCCGCCCAGGAAGATCTACCTGCAAACAAGCCCTGGCCCTCTCAACTTACATTGAAAATGGATTCCAGAAGAATTTAAAGACGGGTGCTGTCTTTGTTGATCTCACAGCAGCCTATGACATGGTCTGGCACCGTGGTCTCCTAGTCAAGATCTCAAGATGCCTGCCTCCATGGGTGGCCAACACTATATCGTTTCTTCTCCAAAACAGAAGATTCCAGGTGCATCTGGGTGACAAGTCTAGCAGATGGAGACTTGTCTCAAGTGGCCTCCCCCAGGGCTCTGTTCTGGCTCCTACGCTATTCAATATTTACATCAATGACCTCCCAGAAACTTCTTCAAGGAAGTTCATCTACGCTGATGACACCTGCTGTGCAACTCAGGCATCCAAGTTCGACATCCTCGAGGAAACACTCACGAAAGACATGTCTCTGATATCTGATTACTGTAAAAAATGGCGACTAATCCCTAGCACTGCAAAAACGGTATCATCTGTTTTCCATCTACACCATGCCTCGGCCTCATGTGAGCTTAATGTCTGCTTGGCGATATGAGAATCCGGCATGAAGCCCAGCCAGTCTATCTTGGCGTTACTCTCGATCGCACTCTGTCATTTCACAAACATCTCATAAAAACTGCAGCAAAGGTGGGTGCGAGGAATAACATCATTGCAAGACTGGCCAGCTCCTCATGGGGCACGAGCGCTTCCACACTGCGATCATCATCTCTGGCATTCTGCTATTCCACTGCAGAATACTGTGCCCCAGTATGGTTCCGTAGCCCCCATGTCCACTTGGTCGATTCCAAATTATATTCCTCCATGAGGATCATTTCTGGAACCATCCGTTCCACCCCGGTTCCATGGCTGCCAGTTCTTAGCAACATCGCCCCGCCAGATATTCGTAGGGATGCGGCATCATCTAAGTTCATTTCCCACGTCTACGCTCGACCGGACCTGCCAATATACGCGGATATCTTCGCCCACCCTGTCCAATGCTTGACGTCTCGTCACCCAATCTGGTCCCCTACGCCTACACTGATCTTCTCTGTTCTAGACTCTTGGAAACAGAGTTGGCAGTCAGCTGAGGTAAAGAACAAACACCTCATCACAGACCCCTGCAAGCGTCAACCCGGCTTTGACCTAGCACCTTATGATTGGGCCCTCCTCAATCGCTATCGAACAGGCCATGGCCGGTTCGCCGCTATGTTCCACCGCTGGGGAGCCAGAGACGACCCGAACTGCCCCTGCAGCTACAGACAGACTATGACCCACATAGTCAATGACTGCCACCTCTCCAGATTCAAAGGAGGTCTCGAAACTTTACATCAGGCTCAACCTGATGCTGTTGACTGGCTACAGAAGAAGGGCAAATGCTAGAAGAAGAAGAACTACTCACAAAGCTTTCCCCCTGAAGGTGAGAACCAGGGGCTTGAACCCAGTTCCTCATGCACTGTAACATATATGTTCAACCAGGTGCACCACCACTCAAGCCCTCACATCACTTCTTTATACAGTCGTTCATCAGTGGGTATTTTTTTGGTTTAAGAGCTGTATTTTTAAAATATAGTTCTC
Organism: Erinaceus europaeus; assembly: GCF_950295315.1. Classification (NCBI taxonomy): domain Eukaryota; kingdom Metazoa; phylum Chordata; class Mammalia; order Eulipotyphla; family Erinaceidae; genus Erinaceus; species Erinaceus europaeus. The sequence continues at coordinate 61,201,261 of NC_080162.1, forward strand.
AGTTAAATCTTTAGGTAAGAAAGTAGTCCTGTGTATTTTTGAGTCAGTTAAATACTTTCTTCTTTCATTTCCTTACAAGTCATGACTGTTAAAGTCAGAGACAACCCATAAGGACATGATTCACAAAGGTTCATACAAGCATTGGCGTGTGCTATTAAAGCTGAGTTCACAACCTGATCCCAGGGAGAGCATCTGAGATCTACAGCGTTTTCCCAATAGAACACCAAACAATTGCTTCAAATGTTTGTCTTAATACTACATCATTCCTTGTAGTATAGTTTTTCTCCTAACTAGAAGAAAGGCAAAATTTCTTAAAGAAAAACTTGCCTCAAAGTGAGAAACCTACTTTATAGACTTATTAGAAAGAACACAGTTCTGGGATGATCTCACTCTCAGGCAGAAGTTGAAAATCAAGATCAGAAGAGAAAACACAAGTAGAACCTGAACTTGAATTGGCATATTGCACCAAAGTAAAAGACTCTGGGGTAGGTGTGGGGGAGAATACAGGTCCAAAAAGGATGACAGAGGACCTAGTTGGGGTTGTATTGTTATATGGAAAACTGAGAAATGTTATGCATGTACAAACTATTATATTTACTGTCAAATGTAAAACATTAACTCCTCAATAAAGAAATTAAAAATAAAAGAAAGAACACAGTTCTTGTTGATTTGGTTATTGAAATTCTATTTAGGAGAGAAAATTTTTTCTCTATCAGGAAGACTCTATTTCAAAATTCTGGCATTGAAAAATAGGTGTGTGTGTGTGTGTGTGTGTGTGTGTGTGTGTGTTTTCCCCTAGGAGAATTTCCAACATTATTTTTCTCAGAATTACTTGATAATTAAAGTCATTTAACTAAATCAAGTCCAGAAGCAGTACATGGCTGCATAAGAAAAACCAGGTTCCCCCCCGCTTTATTTTTTTACCACAAGTACGACTCAGGTTCGAGGCCCCCTCCCCCAAAGGAAGAAGCTTCAGTACTGTGGTTTCTTTCCCTGCCTTAATCCATATCTCTTTTTGTAATGATCTCTTTTTGTATCTGAAAATATTGGTCCTAAGTTGTGAAGCCCCAGTGACAAGAAAAAAGAAGTATAGTAAAATAAAGAGGGCTGGGGAGATAGCATTATGGTTATGAAAAAAGACTTTCATTTCTGAGGCTCTGAGGTCACAGGTTCAATCATTAGTACCACCATAAGCCAGAGCTGAGCAGCGGTCTGATCTCTCTCACTGTCATTCTATATCTTTCTGTTTTTACCTTTCTGTATGTATCTCTCTCATTAAAATAATTAGATACACAAAAACTGGATAAAGGTAAGAGACTGGTACACTCTAATGATAGCCCTTTTGGTCACTACCAGACCACCCCATCATTGGGGCCCTAGTCAGGGAATCCTGGGATTCCCACACAGATATGATGAGCCTAGACCCCTAACAGATCCCTCTCTCCACCATCACTGGTAATTCCTAACAGGAACAACATCATAAACCCTCTTGTGGGCCTCTACACGACCTTGCCCTCAATGCAGAACAACAATGGTAGAAATTGCCCCACTCTAAGGGAGGCTGGGTCAACATGCTCTGTCACTCGAATATGACTGGTCCTGAAGTAAGTGCAGTCTAGAATGTTCCTCGCTATGACCATGGAATGGGAGCTCAGGTCGACAGGGTTGCAGAGGTTACACAGGCTCCTGTGCTGAATATGAATAGACATGGGCCCCAGGTAAGATCAATGGGGTTTATAGCTAACATTACTTAGGTACTTTTTCCATATTTGGGAACTACGTTCTGCCCTGATCCAGCTTTCTGATCCTATTCCCAGCTCTGATACCATTTCTCTAGACAATACCTTTAGCCTATCTGCATGCTATTGGGCTCAGGGAAAAATTAGTAAAGTCATGAAATATACCTAAAGTAAGTATATTTACCTTGGAATATACCTAAAATAGACTTCCTAGCTTCTTCCAACATGAAGACCCCAAATCTCATCTGCTATAATACTATAATATTACATTTAGGTTCCTGATTATTAAACAGTTTGTTCTGCTTTATATCTTAATGCTTTTCAGCCACCAAGTTGCAGATGCTACCATGATGCTAACCTGGCTTCGCTGGTCATATGACCTCACCAATGTATCCTGGAACTCTACCTCCCCAGAGCCCTGCCCCACTAGGGAAAGATAGAAACAGACTGGGGGGGTATGGCTCAACCTGTCAATGTGCATGTCCAGCAAAGAAGCAATTACAGAAGCCATACCTTCTGCCTTCTGTTCCCCATAAAGATCTTTGGTTCATACTCACAGAGGGATAAAGACTAGGGAAGCTTCCAGTAGAGGGGATGGTATGTAGACCTCTGGTGGTGGGAATTGTATGGAATTGTACCTCTCTTATCCCACATTCTTGTTGATCATTATTAAATCACTAATAATTTTTTTAAATACATACATATATACATACATAAAATATTTTCAAAAATAAAGAAAAGCGAAGAAAAAAATTAACAAACCCAATTCACCAAATGGGAGTTATAAGGTAGTTACATAGGCAAAATAATGTAAAGTAAAAGATCAAGGAGACTTAACTTCTTATGAATAGTGCCATACTGAGGAACTCATGTATGTGTTTGGAAGAATAAGATACAAATATAACAGCTGTACTGGGAAAGAAATAGTGTGATCCTTCTCTATGGCAACTGCTGGAGGAGGGACCCTGGCTCAATTGTTCATTATCTGGGATAAGAAGCTCTTTGTATCTTTATCACAAGATTCCAAGTTTTCTATGTTGTTCCCCCTTGAGCTTTTTATTTCTGAGAAGAAAGCTCCTACTTTATAAACCAGTCCCTAGTCTCTTCTGGACCTGCCTTTTCTTTGACAGGTCATTCTTCGTGTTTCTCTTGTCCCATAAACACACCCCAATTTTGGTGTATTGCACTAAAGTAAAGGACTCTGAGGTGGGGGATAGTGTTCAGTTCCTGGAACATGATGGTGGAGGAGGACCTATGTGAGGGCTTAGAGTGTTATTCGGAAAGCTGAGAAATGTTACTCATATGCCAACTACTATATCTTACTGTCAACTGTAAACCAATAATTGCCCCAATAAAGAAAAAGAAAAAAAAAAAAAGAAAAGGAGAGATGAAATAGACACTACAACCTGGGAGTTTTCTCCAGTGATGTGGGGCCAAGCTCGAACTCCCAAATGACAAAGCAGTTTCACTATCCAGGTGTGCTATTTTCTTAATCTTTATAATTTAACATTTTAAATGACAATACCAACTGTAAATAATCTCAGTCTTCTTCATTACCAAATATGAAGAACAGATCAATTTTTAAATGAAAAGTGACAATAAAGCTTTCTCTTCAAAAAACCACATCCAACCAACTCTACAACCGTTTCATTCTTCTGTCCCATATCCATGATTTATTTCACTGCTTCCTCTTACTGCCTACTTTTTTTCCAAGTTGCTTTGTGATGATATCTAGCAACTTGGGGAAAATGCTTGTAATATGTGCCTGTGTACCTCTTAGAGCTTCTTTGATCCTAGGGAAATGGTGGGAGTTGAAGGAATCAACTTCGTTAATTCTGGAAAATCAGGAGGGAGTGGTATCACCCAATATTTTCTTCCTTGATTTGCCATCTACTGTCTTTCCCTACAAGAATCCTAGTAGCTCTTTTTCCCCTGGGATTTGATTCCAAATGGAATGCTAAGAGAGCTCAGATGCAGAGAGACAGATCAGGGCAGTGGGGGTGGGGAGAGGTGTGAGCTTGTCCAGATCTATGACTTTGCCAGGACTGTTTTTAAGTTGACACAGGCCTAAATAAAAAAAAGCCCTTCGCTTTGATCTCAGAGACTTCCTGGGTAGACTGTCTGATTAGATAAAGATCACATATTCCCCCCACTCCTATCCTCTAGGAAGTAAGCTAAACTTTGCAGTCATTCCTAGTCCTGTGCTCCTATCTCCTTCTCAAAGTCTGTCTCTATGTCTCATTGGGTCCCTTCCTGGTTCTTTTCTTCCTCCTTCCTTCCTTCCTCCCTTTCTCCTTTCTTTCTTTCTTTCTTTCTTTCTTTCTTTCTTTCTTTCTTTCTTTCTTTCTTTCTTTCTTCCTTCCTTCCTTCCTTCCTTCCTTCCTTTCTTTCTTTCTTTCTTTCTTTCTTTCTTTCTTTCTTTCTTTCTTTCTCTTTCCCTTCCTTCCATTCTTTTCCATCCTTTTCTCTTCTCTTCCTTTCTTTTCTCTTTTCTTTTCTTTTCCTTTCTTCCTTTCTCTCTTTTCCTATTTGAGTGTGAAAAGGAGCCCAAGAAAATAGAGCCCTTCTCCCTCTTTAACTATTCTTTAGTTGTTTAGAAACAAAACAAAAGCTTTGTTTGAGAGCCTCATATGGACCTCGTCTGGTCCTGGGCATCAAAGGGAATTGGTCTCTGTTTGCAACATGGTCAGCTGTTGGGATGCTATGAAGTGAGTGAGTTGGAAGGTGGTTTGGAGAATGAAATGCAGCCTGCCTTTGCACTGGGTTTATCAGCCCAGACAATAGTGTAATGTATGTAGGGTAGGAGCCTCTGCTTTTAGAGCAAGGTTTCACTGCTTAACCTAGATACATATTCTCTAGAGTGTCTGAATGCACCATGAATGATCTTGGGTGATGATGAATGGATTTGCTATAGGGAAAGGGGGCATTTTAATGAAATGCCTAAACCTAAGAACTGCCAGATTGAAAATTATCTAGGCTGGGTCCCATATTTCTAGCTTTTTGGGAGGATAATCTCTTTAAAGCACTAAAAAATGAGACTTTGAAAAAGGGTACTTGCACTATATTGACCACTATTCAAAGTGACAAACACATATGACATGCATGTTAACTCAGTAAATCTTCATGACAACTTTATGGGGAACAGTACCATTTTCCAACCTCATTTTTACAAGTGAAAGAAATAAATGCCCAGTGAAATTAAGTATCTTGCTCAAGACCACACATCTAGCATATGGTAGATTAAAGATTAGAAGTCTAGTTCAAGAATCTGATTCTGTTGCTCCATCTTGTAACACACGCGCTTAGACATTCACTAAGAAAAAGCACACTGGGAGGAAAGCTATGAAGTCAGTAGCATTTTCAGTATTTACAAGCACTTGAAAAGTAGCCTTCACATTTCTACAGGAAGCACTTGAATGTAGAGATTCATTAGTCAGTTTCATAGACATTTCTTTGAAAGCCCACAGGGTGTGCCAGACACTGAGCTAGGTGCTGAGGATCAAATGGGGGAGTAAAAATGCACCAAATCTCTGTTTTTTTTGAACGGAATCTTCAAGGCAACAAATCTGGACAGAAAGATGATCACTTTTCTTTTCTTTTTTATTAAATATTTACAAAATTGTAAGATAATAGGGCTATAATTCCACACCATTTCCACCACCAGAGTTTAGTGTCCTCATAATCTTCCAGTAGAAACTGTTACAATTCTCCCAAGGTCATAGATATGTGTTGACTATCTATCTATCTATCTATCTATCTATCTATCTATCTATCTATCTATCTACCCACTATCTATTATTATTATTCTGCCCACTTTTATTCATATCTATAGTCCTGCCTTTATTTCCTTTCTAAGTCACACCTACATCTATTACTACTTCCAAGTTAAAGGTTACTTTTTAAAACATATTTATTTATTCCCTTTTGTTGCCCTTGTTGTTTTGTTGTTGTAGTTATTATTGTTGATAGGATAGAGAGAAATGAAGAAAGGAGGGGAAGACAGAGAGGGGAAAAGAAAGATAGACACCTTCTGACCTGCTTCACTGCTTGTGAAACGACTCCCCTGTGGGTGGGGAGCCAGGGGCTTGAACCTGGATCTTTGCGCTGGTCCTTGCACTTTGTGGCACATGCGCTTAACCCACTGCACTACCGCCTGACTCCCAAAAGGTCACTTTTAAACTGCAACACTATCACATGTCTCAGATACTATAAGGTCAGGGTCTAGACCTTTCTGGAACAGATCATTTCTCTCCTTAGAAGGAAGAAGCAAACATGACCTATGCAAAGAGGAAAAGTCCTACTTGGAGTAGCTGTGGGCTGAATTTTTTAAAAATTTTTTATTTAAGAAAGGATTAATGAACAAAAACATAAGGTAGGAGGGGTACAACTCCACACAATTCCCACCACCCAATCTCCATAACCCACCCCCTCCCATGATAGCTTTCCCATTCTCTAGCCCTCTGGGAGCATGGACCCAGGGTCGTTGAGGGTTGCAGAAGGTAGAAGGTCTGGCTTCTGTAATTGCTTCCCCGCTGAACATGGGCGTTGACTGGTCGGTCCATACTCCCAGTCTGCCTCTCTTTTTCCCTAGTAGGGTGTGTCTCTGGGGAAGCTGAGCTCCAGGACACATTGGTGGGGTCTTCAATCTAGGGAAGCCTGGCCAGCATCCTGGTGGCATCTGGAACCTGGTGATTGAAAAGAGAGTTAACATACAAAGCCAAACAATTTGTTGAGCAATCATGGATCCCAAGCTTGGAATAGTGGAGAGGAAGTGTTAGGGAGGTACTCACTGCAAACTCTAGTGTACTTCTGCTTTCAGGTATATATTTTGCAGTAGTTTATGGATACGTGTGAACATAAGCGCTCTCTCACAGAAACTGGTGTATATCTAGGTTATGGGACTTTGTTAGAAAGTGAACTACCTGAGATGAAATGTGGGCTGAATTTTAACCACCATTTTAACTATCATTGTCACAGTCAGGAGGTGTATGGCATAGGTCCTTGGGGAAGAAATGGCTCATTTACTCTCCTGTATCTTCTTTATTTCCTATAGAATCTGTATCTGTTACATGGGGCATATAGTGATAATATTACAATTAAATGTGGTCATATACTAGTTATGGTTAATAGGTTACAAAGAGAAATGAGTCTGCAACTTATGGGAAATTTATTCATTTTTCCCCTCTATTTTTTTTTCTTTTTACTGGACTGTGACCAGGATGACTGGAAGGTAGATCATGAAGTGTAAAATGCTTGAAGAGAAAGGCAAAGCAATGGATACCATTTCTATGTGGAACAATCCACCTCTAAACTTATTTTTCACAAACATGAAACAAAGGTCTTACTTATGCTATGGTTGCCTAGTTTCCTGTTACCCTTCTTAAACAATATGCGATGTCTTATTCATTTGGAACTTTCTAAAACAACCTCATATCTATCCAACATGTTTCCTTTCTCTTTGAATTTACCAGAATTAATTTCATTTACTTACAGCCTTGAACTTGAATGGCAAAATGCATCTCTAAATTCTGCACCAGGATTAGCAACACAGGATTATGTTAGTGTTTCTTTTTGATTGAATTAATAATGATTAGCAAGATTTTAGGATAAAAGAGGTACAATTCCCACACCAGAGTTCCACATCCCATCCCCTCCATTGGAAGCTTTCCTATTCTTTATTCCTCTGGGAGTACGGGCACAGGATCACTATGGGGTGCAGAAGGTGGGAGGTCTGGCTTCTGTAATTGCTTCTCCACTGGACATGGGCATGGGCTTTGACAGGTTGATCCATACTCCCAGCCTGTCCCTATCTTTCCCTAGTGGTGCAGGGCTCTAGAGAAGTAGGTTTCCAGGTTGTCTGCCCAGGGAAGCTAGGTTAGCATCTGAAACTTGGTGGCTGAAAAGCATTAAGGTATAAAGCAGAACAAACTGTTTAATAATCGGAACTGCCGGGCTGAGCTTCATTGACGGGAGACAGAGGACCCGGGACTCATGGCTGGGTTGTATGCAGTATCTCTTTATTCATGCTGGATGCAGCACAATCTAAGCCAAGCTAAACTAAAACTAAAACTAACTAAAACGAACAATGTTGTCTTTATATATACTTCCCAAGTAGGGTGTGAACAGGATGTGACATAGAGAGGGTGGAGAGAAAAGTGACTGGTGGAAGATCAAGGTGTGACAAGGAGAGGGGGCGGATCAGGTGAGAAATCTACCACTGAACCACCAATGCCCTGGAGGGAGGGTGGTGCCTTATGTAAATGTAAAAATGATTTATGTAAATAGACTGCAGCTTGGGTGGGATCAAACCATTCCCATACAGGCATACCGGTGCCTGGTTAAGCAGAAGCCAGGGGGAGCTGGCATACTATCCAACATCTCCCCCTTTCTTTTTAACTATATGCCATAGTATCAGGAATGTGGGGCACTTTGTGAGGCAGGGAGACTGATAAGAGGCACACCTTTTGGGGTTCTACTGTCCCTCCTTGCTCAACCTCTCCGTAGAGAGAGAGACTAACAGGATTGACACACCCCTCAGGCTCAAGCCCTTCCAAGCTCAACCACATCCTCACAATACCCCAACATCTCCCTCTTACTTAATGGAAACCTATATAACTGGGTCAATGTCTGTAAAAGGCTTCATCTCTGTCAGGGGAATAGCAGTGTAGGGGTGAACAGAAACCTATATCATACAGGTGTTTTCAAAAGAACTGGCATACAACATGGAGGAACAAAATAGGAGAGCAGCAATAACCAGTGTGATGCCAAGGGGAGGCCTGAAGGGGTGTTTCCTGACTCAAAGGGCAAGGCCTAGCAGGCGAAAGGGCATTTCTTGCCTTTGGGAGCATCTATTGCCTCTTGGGGCGCTTCATGCCTCTGTGGGCATCTCTTGCCTTAAAGGGCGTTTCCTACCTTTGTGGGCATGACCTAGTAAGGAGGGGGAGTTTCCTATCTCTGGGGACAGAGCCTGCAGGCGAGGGGACATGGCCTATAAAGTCCCAAGGCAGCTGGCTGCAGTCAGTCTTTGAGAAACCCAGCAGCATAAAGGGAAGCTGCTGTAAAGTTGTATAATAGTGTCCAAGAGCTGTACCAGTAAGTCCGATGGAGGAGTCAGTCCAAAGTAGATGACCACGGAAGAAAATGCCAGGGGATGAAACACTGCACATCTGTCTCAATGGGGAATGTCGGCCACCGGAATTCAGCTTTTCTGTATAAAGTGAGCTTTGGCGTCTGTGAATCTGTTTCTTCAGGTCGTGCCAGGTCACATCATTGGTTTCCGGGGGTGTGTTGTAGTCATTCCATCTTGTGGGTGATGTCAGAGAACAGGGGTCCAAATGCATTTCCAGGAATTTCCATTTGAGAAGATGCTTTTTCATGTGAAGACTTGACAGCTGAAATTGACTTACTTGTCAAACAAAACTTGTAGCAGATTAAAATTTTACTGTAATTGATAACTCCATTATAATTGGAAGTCCTTTCTAGTATGATTTCAAAGTTGTTGAAACAGTTTAAACTCAATAAAATGTGGAAAGGTAAACAGAAGAACCACAGTTAGAAGCCTTAGGCATGAGAATAATTAACATAATCATTGCACTATCTGCCCTGTCCATAACTCATACTGTTTTGAGGATTAAACATTTCAGATTTATGCCAAGACATAAAAAAAAGAAATCAAAGGAGGAAAAAACAATTTTTTGGATTGTTTCTGGATGTCTCTAGAAATCATGGCTGCGTCCAGCATTTTTTTTTAAGTCAATGTTAAACAAAAATTCAGTCATTCAAATCACTCTCTTACGAAACGCAACTTGAACCAGATTATCCAGATCTCACCATGTAGCATCATGAGTCCCCGGAGGGCATCCTAGTCCAAAAAGCTCCTCGAAATTCCATTTAGGGTGCTTCTGTCTGTTCCTGCAGGATTGCAGGCACCCATTTTTAAAAGAGTCTTCCCATCAAAGAAATAATCCAATCAGCAGAGTAGAACTAACCACATATTTCCATTCTTGGGGACTGCCAGGGTACTCGAGAATGCTCCTCAAATTAGAGTAGTCCTTCTCAGCAGGAAACATGTGAGAAGTCCAGAAAGTCCCAGGGGAAATTTCCGTGCATATTCCAAGGTCTACGACGATCATGAAGAACTAAATTGTGGCCTGGAGCAAAATGTAGTCCTTCTCCTCGGGAAACATGGGAGAGGGAATCCAGAAAGTCCAAGGAGAAATCTCTGTGCATCTCCCAAGCTCTATGATTAGGGTCACAAGAAACCAAAGTTCCCGGTCAGGGAACTGAAGTGTGGCCCAGAGCAAAATGTTCCAGAGACAGAGTAACTGTCTCATGATGAAACAGTAGACGTTTTGGCAAACCTCTTCATAAGTAGAAAGGCAACCCATGGCGGATGGGTAGCCAAGTTTACTTATCTGGGCGATGGGCAGGTTAGGTCCCACGTCAGTGCCTGTTTCAGGGCTTATGTCAGTCCCTGTTCGGGCGCCATATGCCGGGCTGAGCTTCATTGACGGGAGACAGAGGACCCGGGACTCATGGCTGGGTTGTATGCAGTATCTCTTTATTCATGCTGGATGCAGCACAATCTAAGCCGAGCTAAACTAAAACTAAAACTAACTAAAACGAACAATGTTGTCTTTATATATACTTCCCAAGTAGGGTGTGAACAGGATGTGACATAGAGAGGGTGGAGAGAAAAGTGACTGGTGGAAGATCAAGGTGTGACAAGGAGAGGGGGCGGATCAGGTGAGAATTCTACCACTGAACCACCAATGCCCTGGAGGGAGGGTGGTGCTTTATGTAAATGTAAAAGTGATTTATGTAAATAGACCGCAGCTTGAGTGGGATCAAACCAATCCCATACAGGCATACCGGTGCTTGGTTAAGCAGAAGCCAGGGGGAGCTGGCATACTATCCAATACGGAACGTAAAGGTAAAAATATAGAAGATGAGATTTGGGGCCTCCATTTTGGAAAAAGGTAGAAGTCTATTTTAGGTATAGCTAACATGCAGTATTATCTGGGGAGGCATGGAAGGTATATTTTATACAGCTGAGTCAACATCCCAGCCCTAATGTAACAAGTTTTTTTTTTTTTAATTTTAATTTTTTTTTATTGCCACAGGGTCATTTTGAGAGACTCAGTGCAGGTACTATGAATCCACGCTCCCAGCAACCACTTTCCCTTTTTATTCTTTCTTCCCCCCCCATACTTCCTTTTTTTTTTTTTTTTAATTAGGTAGTACAGATAGAAATTGAAAGGAGAGGGGGATACAGAAGGGAAGAAAGAAAGAGAGATAAATGCAGACCTACTTCACCACCCATGGAGTTTCCTACCTGCAGGTGGGGAGCAGGGGCTTGAACCTGGGTCCTTACATATCCCATATGGTAATGCGTGAGCTCAACCATGTGTGCCACCACCTGATCCCCATGTGTCAATATTTTAAGGTTAAAATACCTCTTAAACAAAGAGCTAGTAGCCTTGCAGAAATCTTCTAATGAAGTCTGACTTATCCTTCAACCCTTAGCCTCTGGAAACCCTAGACGAGATGTATATCATTGGTAATGGTGTTCCTGAGTTCTGTCTTCTAAAACTCCCAGTTTCTAAAAACAAGCAGAAGTATCTGGCATGCCTACTTACATCTGGCTCATCTAGTGAAAGCTGCCTAGAGTCTAAATGTTTCTTACCCTGTTTGGTTTTCTGCAATTTGAGTTTTTAGAAGAAAGACTGTGGGAGAAATCTGTGGGCAGATTTGAGTGCTGAGTCATGGGTTATAGTGATGAGATGAGTCAAAGGAGGTTATCAGGTGAAACACATAAGGGCCCTAACTTGTATTTGAGACATACACAGATGAATCTCAAATCTCTTTTCCTGATGCTCCAGCTAGCTGATAGTTTGGTGAGAGTGGGGCATGATAGAAGGCACAGAAGTGAGCAAAGATACTATCAATACATTTGGCAGAACAGTTGAAAAGGAAATACAAATTTGGAGCCAGACCTACCCAGGTTTAAATATGGATTCAATTGTGTGATAATGTGTCAGTCTTCTTGAGTTTTGAGATCATCTGTGATGCTTTTTTTCCCTCCAGGGTTATCGCTGGGGCTTGGTGCCAGCACTATGAATCCACTGCTCCTGAAGGCTATTTTTCCCATTTTGTTGCCCTTTTTGTGGTTGTTATTGTTGTTATAGCTGTTGTTGTTGTTGGATAAGACAGAGAGAAATCGAGAGAGGAGGGAAAGACAGAGAGGAGGAGAGAAAGACACCCACAGACCTGCTTCACTGCCTGCAAAGTGACCCCCCTGCAGGTGGAGAGGTGAGGGCTTGAACTGGGATCCTTATACCGGTCCTTGCGCATTGTGCCATGTCTGTTTAACCCACTGCGCTATCGCCCTGCCCCCTGTAATGCTTTTAAAAGGTGATTTAGTGAGAGCAAATCTCAGTCTATTGTCTAGGACATAGGAGATGCTTTGTATCTAGGTCCTTTCTCTTCCTGCAGCAACAGGGGTGGGATTGCAGGGGTGAGTGGGAACTGCCACTCAGCAAGATTGTGAGGCTGGCTCAAAGTCTCCAATTCAGTAAGTGACAGATATAGGGACAATCTTCTGTTTATTACCTGTTGTGTATGAAACAAAAGGGAGGTATTAGGGAGAGGCATTAAGTACCTCTTCCGGATAAACTGATGTAGCTGGCAGGAGTGGCTTCATTGCCCAGGAACCAGTGATAGAGACGTTAACACCTGGATCTTCATCCAATGTAGCTGTCATATCCTCCTTTGTGTGGAGTGAAATACAGCAAGGGTATTGTAGAATGTCATTTAACCTCACAGCATTACCTATTTTTCCTTTTCAGTTTTGTTTATTTTTCAGTTCTTTAGTAATTTAAAATATGCAACTTAACCAGAATACAGTGTAACAGTTGTAAATTGTACACTACTCAGATTTAGGCAGTATTAATATTTTTAAATATGTATATATTTATTTATAAGGAAATAAAATATTTATCCACTCTGTCCACTCACTGTGATCTATGCCTAGAAGTAACGATTTACTTTAAAGTTGGTGTCTAGCCTTCTCATGCAGAATTTAGTACTTTCATTACTTATGTAATGAAATGTCCAGTTATATTATAGTATTATGGCATTGTTTGTGAGTCCTGAAATTATTGAAATTATATAATTCTACACATATACATTTGCAATTCACTTTCATTTTTATGACACATCTGTGACAAAATTCATAACTGTAGATCATTTATTTTAACAGCTGGAGAGTACTCTAGCCTAAGAATGTAACATGATTTATTTATCCATTTCTCTGTTGGTGGATAATTTAAATTGTTCCTGGTTTCTGATAATATTAAAAAAAATCCCTCTGGAGTGAGTGAGTTTGTTGAATTCTGCTACAGTTCACTTTACTACATGTATTCACAGTACTCTCCAGTTTACCTCACCAAAGGGAGTGGTGATGAATTTCTGTTTTCTCATTACCTTGCCAGACTTGTTTTATCTTTCTTTCTTTTTTTTTTTTTTTTGCCTATAGGGATATTGCTGGGACTCAGTGCCTGCACTACAATCCACTGCTCCTAGAGGCCATCTTTTTTCCATTTTGTTGTTGTTGTTGTTATTGTTATTTCTGTTGTTGTTCAATAGGACAGAGAGATATCGAGAGAGGAGGGGAAGACAGAGAGGGGGAGAGAAAGATAGAGACCTGCAGACCTGTTTCACCACTTGTGAAGGGACTTCCCTGCAGGTGGGGATCTGGGGGGCTCGAACCAGTATCCTTATGCTGGTCCTTGCACTTCATATCACTTGTGCTTAACCAGGTGCACTACCGCCTGACACCCTTACCCCACCCACCCCCAGACTTGTTTTATCTTATTAGGGTTATCTTATTAGGGTTTATCTTATTAGGGTGCATCTGGGTGACAAGTCTAGCAGATGGAGACTTGTCTCAAGTGGCCTCCCCCAGGGCTCTGTTCTGGCTCCTACGCTATTCAATATTACATCAATGACCTCCCAGAAACTTCTTCAAGGAAGTTCATCTACGCCGATGAGATCTGCTGTGCAACTCAGGCATCCAAGTTCGACATCCTTGAGGAAACACTCATGAAAGACATGTCTCTGATATCTGATTACTGTAAAAAATGGCGACTAATCCCTAGCACTGCAAAAACGGTATCATCTGTTTTCCATCTACACCATGCCTTGGCCTCATGTGAGCTTAATGTCTGCTTGGCGATATGAGAATCCGGCATGAAGCCCAGCCAGTCTATCTTGGCGTTACTCTCGATCGCACTCTGTCATTTCACGAACATCTCATAAAAACTGCAGCAAAGGTGGGCGTGAGGAATAACATCATTGCAAGACTGGCCAGCTCCTCATGGGGCGCGAGCACTTCCACACTGCGATCATCATTTCTGGCATTCTGCTATTCCACTGCAGAATACTGTGCCCCAGTATGGTTCCGTAGCCCCCATGTCCACTTGGTCGATTCCAAATTATATTCCTCCATGAGGATAATTTCTGGAACCATCCGTTCCACCCCGGTTCCATGGCTGCCAGTTCTTAGCAACATCGCCCCGCCAGATATTCGTCGGGATGCGGCATCATCTAAGTTCATTTCCCACGTCTACGCTCGACTGGACCTGCCAATATACGCGGATATCTTCGCCCACCCTGTCCAATGCTTGACGTCTCGTCATCCAATCTGGTCCCCTATGCCTACACTGATCTTCTCTGTTCCAGACTCTTGGAAACAGAGTTGGCAGTCAGCTGAGGTAAAGAACAAACACCTCATCACAGACCCCTGCAAGCGTCAACCCGGCTTTGACCTAGCACGTTATGATTGGGCCCTCCTCAATCGCTATCGAACAGGCCATGGCTGGTGCGCCGCTATGTTCCATCGCTGGGGAGCCAGAGACTACCCGAACTGCCCCTGCGGCTACAGACAGACTATGACCCACATAGTCAACGACTGCCACCTCTCCAGATTCAAAGGAGGTCTCGAAACTTTATATCAGGCTCAACCTGACGCTGTTGACTGGCTACGGAAGAAGGGCAAACGCTAGAAGAAGAAGAAGAATTAGGGTTGTCTTATCAGATCTGTTTTCCTAAACAATCTGTGGGGAATCTGGCTTATTAACTGCAGTCACTTTAACTAATCACACCTTCATCTGGCCCAACAGAACTATGGTATTACAAATAGTCTTCTGAGTTAGCTCCTCCACAGAACCTCTTTACATGATAGGGCTCTTCTCTGCTCCTCTTTGTGTCCCCTGAACCTAGAATGGTGAATGGTGATAGGCATGCAGAAATGTTCAACGCTTGTTGACTTTAAAAAAAAAAAAAGAAAGAAAAGGAGATGAAAGAATAAGATGGTCAAAGAAATCTTCCCAAAGAGATATCCCAAAGAGGATACAACTATCTACTCAGGTATTAAGAATGATAAAGTCATCCTTCTTCACCTCATCTTGGATAGAGCCTGAAGTAATCAAGTTAATTGAGCTAAGCCAGAAAGAGCAGGATGAATATGAGATGATTTCAGTCATAGACAGAACTTAAGAAACAATAGTAAAGGGCAGCATAAAGTAAAATTTGGACTGGTAGTGTATTACACCAAAGCAAAGGACTCAAGGGAAGGAGAAGGTGGGTGCGGTGGTGGGTGGGGTTGGTGGGGGGGGGTTGGTGGTGCTGGTCTTGCTACATGATGGTGGACCTAAATAACAGGTGAGTGTTCTACAGATGCCTATCTTGGTGAGATGAGATATTGTAACCATGTGCCAACAACCTAACTGGAAACCTCTCACCTCCAAATAAAACGAGAAAAAAGCAAGCAGAAAAGCCAATATTGGTAAAAGGAAGTGAGCTCTTCATATGCTCCTGGATAGCACTTCAGTTACTACAACCATTTTGAAAAACTCTTGGGTAGCATCTATTAATGCTGCATATATAAGGAAAGACAGAAACAGATTGGGGGGGTCAGGTGGTGGCACACTTGGCTAAGTGCACGTTACAATGGCCAAGGGCCTAGTTTTAAACCCCTAGTCCCCACCTGCAGGGGGAAAGCTTTTCGAGTGGTAAAGCAGTGTTGCATGTATCTCTCTCCTTCTCTATCACCTCCTTCCCTCTCAATTTCTGACTGTCTTTATCCAATAAATACATGGAGATGATGATGATAATAATAATAATAATGATGGAAACAGGCTGGAAGTATGGATCAATCTGCCAATGTCCATGTCCAGTGGAAAAGCAATTATAGAAGCCAGACCTTCCACTGTCTACATCTCATAAAGCATTTTGGTCCATATTCCCAGAGAGATAAATGTTAGGGGAAGATGACCAGAGGGCTCTGAACTCCAATTCCATCAGGATTCTGAGAGAGAAGAGGGAAAAAGGAAGGACATTCAGAAGTAGTAACAGGTGGAGGTGTGACTTAGAAAGGAAGAGAAGGTAGGACCATAGAAAAAAAGGGCAAATCTCTCTCATATATATATAATTGTCAACTCATATCTCTGAACTACTTGGGAAAACTACTGTAGTTTCCAATGAAAGGATTGGGGACACAGAAATCTGGTGGTGGGAAAAATGTGGAATTATACCCCTGTTATCTTATAATTTTGTACATTAATAAAAAATAAAGTTAAAAAGCAACATATGCTCTATGGTGTCTAATTCCACTTTTCACAGAAATGTGTACATCCCAACAACAGATATAGCCTGGAGTCTTTACTGCAGCACTGTTTATGAAAACTTCAAACTGGAAACCACCGAATACATGTCTACAGCAGAACTCTAAAATAGAAATGTGGAATACTAGACAATGGTAAGAAAGAATGATTGCTAGAAGCAACATGCAATCACTTCTTGATAGCATGCTGAGCAAAAACACATCTAATATCAGTCATGTATAATTCCATTTATCTGAAATTCAAAATCATATACTGACTTCATGTCAAAGTTGTGAAACTGATAAAGTTTGGTGGGAAGTGGGTACTCACTGAACAGGGGCATGAGAATATTGGCAACTTTATTTGTATATGATTTATTTTATTTGTTTACATTTGTATGTGTGTGTGGGTGGGGGGACTAGAGCATCTCTCTGGTCATATGTGGTGATGGGGAATTGCAGAGCATGAACTCTAAGTGCTGAGCTATACCTCTGGTTGCATATTTATTTTGTATTGATGCCAAATTACCATACAATGAAATTAATTTTTAGGTGCACAATTCAATAAGGTTTTCTTTTTAGTGATTTTTAAAAATTTATAAAACGGAAGTATTGACAAGACCATAGGGTAAGAGGGTACAACTCCACATTATTACTACCACCAGAACTCTGTATCCAAACCTCCCCCTTGAAATCTTCCCTATTTTTAAAAAATATCTATTTCCTTTTGTTGCCCTTGTTGTTTTTTATTGTTGTAGTTATTATTCTTGTTATTGATGTCATCATTGTTAGGACAGAGAGAAATGGAGAGAGGAGGGGAAGACAGAGAGGGGGAGAGAAAGACACCTGAGGACCTGCTTCACTGCATGTGAAGCGACTCCCCTGCAGTTGGGGAGCCAGGGGCTGGAACCAGGATCCTTACGCTTTGTGCCTCCTTCACTTAACCCACTGAGCTACCGCCGGACTCCCAAAATCTTCGCTATTCTTTATCCATCTGGGAGTATGGACCCACGATCATTATGGGGTGCAGAAGGTAGGAGGTCTAGTTTCTGTAATTGCTTCCCTGCTGAACATGGGTGTTGGCAGGTTGAACCATACTCCCAACCTGTCTCTCTCTTTCCCTAGTGGGGTAGGGATCTGAGGAGGCAGGGCTCCAGGACACATTGGTGGCAATTCAATGAGTTTTGACAAATGCATACAGTTATGTAGTCACCATCATAACCAACATCAAGAATATTCCTATCACCCTATAGGCATTCCCTGTGAGAAAGATATGCTTTGTTTCTTGACCTTGATTGTGGATTACATAGATGTGAGAACTTTGTGAAGATTCTTTGAATCTTGTGCACTTGTGACAAGAATGCATTTTTCTGATTGTATGTTGTATTTTTGCTTCATTTTTATTAGTGATTTAATATTGATTTACAAAATTATAAGATCACAGGGGTATAATTCCATACTCTATCACCACCAAGTTCTGTGTCTCCACTCCTTCCACTGAAAACTGCATTGGTTCTCCCAAGATCACATATATGGGTTGGCTATTATTTTTATAACTGTCTATCTATCTATCTATCTATCTATCTATATATATATATATATATTTGTCCATTTTTTTTTTGTATGGTCCTGCCGTCTCTTCTTTCCTATGTCACACCTACTACTTCTGAGTATCCTCCCCTGCCCCCACCTTTCCTTCCCTCTTCTCACTCTGGGTCCTGATGGAACTGGAGTTCATCTTCCCCTAGGCGTATGGACCAAAATTTTTTTATGGGGTGCAGAAGGTAGACGGTCTGGCTTTTTTAATTACTGGGAGTGGTGAATTCATTCTGCTGCTACCGAGGACCAGAGGTAACCCTGGTGACAAAACAAACAAACAAACAAAAAACAGTGCAGAACACTTTTGTATCGTGCTTGAAGAAATCCTGATCAATATGGCTTTGGCTGAGCTGAATCTAACCATCTGTGAAAGCTCCTTGGGAACAGGTGCATCAGTGTTGTGTCTTTTCTGTCTTCCTTTTGTAGAGGCTTCACTTTAGTTAACAGTGAGGGCAGTGAGTTACTTTAGAGCCCCCAGAAAATATTTCATTTTGGGAGATCCTGATTTTTTTTCTGCCTCTCTCCCTTTCTTCCTCCTTTGCTCCCTCTCCCTTCCTATCTGTCTTTTAAATTTAATTAATTAATTAACCAATTAATTAATTAATTTTACAAGAGCACTGCTTAGTTCTGGCTTATAGTGGTGTGAGGGATTGAACCTGTGACTTTGGAGCTTCAGGCATAGAAGTCTTTTTGCATAATCATGATGCTATCTCTCCTGCCCACATTCTTTCTTGCTTTTATTTTTAATTTTTGCTTTATTTTTACTTTTTCTTATATTTAGGACAGAGAGAAATTGAGAGAGAAGGGGGGAACAGGGAGTGAGAGAGACAGAGACGCACCAGAAGCACTGCTTCACCACTTGTGAAGCTTGGTCCCTGAAGGTGGGGACTGGGGCCTTGAAACTGGGTCTTTGCTCATGGTAACGTGTATGCTCAACCAAGTGTACTGCCACCTGGCCCTTTTTACCTTTTTTACTTTTTCATTTGTTAACTCTTTAAAATTTAACACAAAATAAAACAAAGCAGGTGCAGAGGGAAATAAATAAGAGTATAGCTAGACAAAGTGAAGCTGTATGACTTAAGGGTATAAAATTGAAACAGTGCTTCTTGAAGGCTGCTACTACCATTCCCTTCCACTAAGGAACTAAAGGCAAACTCATTTAGATGTTCCCTTCCATGGCAAATAAACCTAAGATTTAGTTATGACCTTTGTGAAAAATAAACACAGTTACACAGAAAAAAAAAAAACTTCTTTCTTTTATAAAAGTCAGGCTTGAAATTTTTATATCTTTTGAGTCATATTCTTGAAGCAATTGGCTGATTAATTCAAGAAATGTTACTTTCCCAACTCAAACATGACATTTTGAAAATAATCCATGAATTACATGCTTCAAGAATGAAAGGCTTTTCTGTGCCATTTAAAAGGTTCTTTTTTTTTTTTTTTGAGGGTAATCATGAATATCTATAAGGGCACATTTATTATTCCCAGAACAGATAGAAAATTAGCAAAGTCATAAAATTCTTACCCAGTTTTGCTTTTGCAGCTGTGTTTCAACCCAGTTCCCCGCCAATATCCTTGCCACTAAAGTGGTTAAGGATGATGCTATTTTTCCCATTACAAGCAAGGCACCAGTCTTTGTATGCTAGTTTTTGCAAATCTCTACACAGAGATTTAATAAAGTATCTAAGCGTTGTTCTTCTGGTGGCATTCAGTAAAGAGTTCTTAGTCTCATGAATTTACTTCTGGAAGAGTTTTCACCATAAAACTCTAGTTTGATTCTAGAAAACATCTCTCTCCTATTAATTCCATATAGTAAACCAGTGCTAAACCTCAGAAAAGCAACTGGCTATAAGTTATCTGCCTTAATTTACACTACTGTATCCAAGATCTATTCACATGGATGTATGTTTTTGTATATACCCACCCAGTAATTACTGAGGCAAGCCTTTAATTTGTCTGAAATCATGCAGGCATAATGGTGACGACCCACACAGTTTTCCATTGGAAATTGTATATGGATGACAAAGAGAGAGCCCCTTCTCATCTCCTCCTCCCCCCACATACTTCCTGGGATGATTTTTCATGACTTTTTGTATGTCAGGCCAAAATAATGTTGCGGTGTTTATCTCTGTGGTTCCATTGATTAGAGCAATGTTATTCAAAGTGCGTACTTTGGAGCAGGTCTGGTTGTAGTCAGCAAGAAGGTGCATTCAAAAAATAAGAAAAGGCACTCAAAAATTCAAGAGGTATTTGACAGAATAACTTTTCTCTCTGTTGAGATGGGGGTTATTATTATTATTATTATTTGCCTCCAGGGTTATCACTGGGTCTTGGTGCCTGCACCACAAATCCAGTGCTCCCAATTGGAGGGGAAGACAGAGAGGGGAAGAGAAAGATACACACCGGCAGACATGCTTCACAGCTTGGGAAGTGACCCCCCACACACACACACACAGGTTGGTTGCCGGGGCTCAAACCGGGATCCTTGCACCGGTCATTGTGTTTTGCACCATATGCATAACTCTTATTTCATTCTCAGAACTGGAAAATACAGAGGCTCATTAACCTATCTGATGGTACCCAGAGTGTAAGAGAGGTAGCCAAAACCAGAATTCAGGCAGTCTGATTCAGTTCTCAAACTCTTAATATTTTTACATGTAGCACAGTAGTTTTGGCTGAGTGCAATGATTCTAGGAGCTGGGGTGTAAGAAAGCAAGAGATATAACACATGCCCTTGAGATCTAATCAACTGAGTTCACATGCTGTGGGGAAAATAGACTAGTTTTCTTGTCAGTGGAGCAAGCTACCTTCTAGAAACATCCAGCTCTCTTATCCAGCCTGAGCAAGGTCTCAGCTATAGGATTAAAAATCCACTTATAGAATATAAGAAAACTGAGCAGAGTATGTAGAAATATCACCACACCCCTTGCCACTAAATATGAGACACCATAGAAGTTGGTGCAGGGATATTAACAGGTTCAAGTTAATTTGAGCAAAGGCACAGTGAGTTGGATTAAAAATCCTGGTTCTTTGATCTACTTGGTCTAGTACAGCTATATACAAGATACTGGGTACTGTACAGCAAACCCTAACAAAAGGACTTTTCAAAGTTAACCCAATTACCAAATAATGTGATGATAACATTAACTATTGATTGTCTTTTTGAACCCTAAGACAGCAGGAACCTCACATCTCCACTATAGAGCCTCTACTTCCCCCAGTCCTGGAACCCTTGGATAGGGCCCACTTTCCCATATGCCTCTCCCAATCCATATCAAATAATATTGCATCTGCCGATCACAACCTAACCAATGCAACGATTGCCACCTCAACATGCTTCACTTCAGACTGTGTCCAGAGACTTTACGTGTGGAATGACAACCCTTCAACTTCATTACTCGGGTGAGACCTTTCCTTTCATAGTATACTCTAATTTCATCTCAGGTGGTTCACTTTCTAACAAAGTCCCAAAACCTAGATATACACCAGTTTCTGTTAGAGAGAGCATATGTTCACACGTATCCGTAAACTACTACAAAATATATGCCTGAAAGCAGAAGTACACTAGAGTTTGCAGTGAGTACCCCCCTAACATTTCCTCTCCACTATTCCAAGCTTTGGGTCCATGACTGCTCAACAATTTGTTTGGCTTCATATGTTAACTCTCTTTTCAGTCACCAGGTTCCAGATGTCATCAGGATGCCAGCCAGGCTTCCCTAGACTGAAGACCACACTAATGTGTCCTGGAGTTCCGCTTCCCCAGGGACCCACCCTACTAGGGAAAGAGAGAGGCAGAGTGGGAGTATGGACCAACCAGTCAATGCCCATGTTCAGCGGGGAAGCAATTACAGAAGCCAGACCTTCTACCTTCTGCAACCCACAATGACCCTGGGTCCATGCTTCCAGAGGGATAGAGAATGGGAAAGCTATCAGGGGAGGGGATGGGAGATGGAGATTGGGTGGTGGGAATTGTGTGGAATTGTACCCCTCCTACCCTATGGTTTTGTTAATTAATCCTTTCTTAAATAAAAAATAAAATAAAAATCCTGATTCTGTGGTTTTAAGGAGAGTTAGGGAGAGACTAGAGCAAGGATATAGTAAGGGTAGAAGCATTGCCAAGGTCAATAGACAGAACTGGCTGCAACTATCTCTGCCATTTAGTGGAATAACAGCATTATGATCTTGAAAAGTAGTTAACCTTGTTGGACTTCTTTTCCCTCCTTTGCAAAATGGATAAAACATGTCAGCCTCCTATTGTAAAGTGATTAGTGTAGAGTCACAGAGTATGTGTTCAAGAAAGGGTGACTGACACAGAACCTGTTATTCAGTCCCAATTTCTAGTCTTAGGATGGGAACTCTTAACCTTTAGGTTACTGAGCTCCAATGACAGGAATACTTAAGAGACTAGTCATAGTGGATAATGAACCAAAGAGAAATATGACACTTCCCTGGCCTCTCACTCACTCTTCCTAGGTGCTGCCACTAGAGGGCATGGGCATCACTGCCTGCCCCTATTGGTTTGTTCAGATGTGATATACAAGAAAAAGGACTCTTTCTAGGGATAAGCAGTGGAACAAAGCATCCCAAGAGACATTTGTAGAGCAGTGAATGGCGGACTGTATTTGTATGTGCTTCGGGTAAGACCACAGATACTCTGCTTAGCTGTAAAACTGACCCTCTAGAACATGATACTTTCCATAAGGGAATTACGTGGGGTTAACTTGGAGTTGACTGGGGGACCCATACTGAATGAGATAAGGACTCCTTATCTTATTAGAAACAAGATCTGAGGATCACTCACTGGCCCCCTAGAACTTTGGGAATGAAAATTAGCTCATCCTTATACAAACAGATTAAAATTCAAAAGTTTACAGAGATGAAGCACCACTATCCTGATATGTGGGACACCAAAAGTGTTCTCAGTGGGGGGTTGTATTGTTATGTGGAAAACAGGGAAATAGTATGCATGTAAAAACTATTGTATTTACTGTTGACTATAAAACATTAATCCCCCAATAAAGAAATAAAAAAAAAGTGTTCTCAGTAGGCAATGAGTCGAAGAGCCTTCTTTGGATTCCACCTCATCCTAACTTCAAAATATGCACTCATCTGATCAACAAAACTTGATGGAAAGGGAAAACAGCATATAAAAAACACTGTTGCTGGGGCCAGATGCTAGCACAGTGGGTTAAGCACAGAAGTGCAAGAATGGGCATAAGGATCCCAGTTCGGGCCCCTGACTCCTCACCTGCGGCGGGGGTGGGGGGTGGGTTTCTGCTTCATGGGTGGTGAAGCAGGTTTGCAGGCATCTTTCTCTCCCCCTCTCTGTCTTCTCCTCCTCTCTCGATTTCTCTCTTTCCTATCCAATAACAATAACAACAAAGGCAAGAAAAAATGGGGAAAAATAGCCTCCAGGAGCAAAAAACAAAACAAAGAAAAAAAAAACAACCCCAAAACCACAAACCACTGTTGCTCAGTCATTATCATTGTAACAGGAGAGAGGTCTGTTCCTTTTAATATTCCATGCTAACTACTTAACAAAAATAATTTAGATATGATTCCATAACTCAACACTGCTCTACTACTCATTATTCTTAAAAATCTCAATTTCAGAAAATATCAGATGCTTTCCTAGTTCCTTGCTTTTGACGGTATTATATTGTTTTGTCGCTTTATAAAATATTCTTCTTCCACTGGACTCAAAAGGTTATTTCCCTGATTCTCACCTCTATTCTCACAGTACTTACCCTTAATAGAACACTTTTTCATGGTACTGTATGGTATATTTTTGTCTCTCCTTATTGTTCAATTGAACTTCTCATATTCTTCATTTCCAGTCTTGACAAGAAACTTATCATATATCAAAAGCAATGTACCTCATTGAAATCAATTCTCTTTATAAAATATATTTCCCTTTATTAGAAACTAAATCTGCTTCTCTGATATATGTATCTATTGACTCTCCCTCTACCAACCCAGTTGCCTAAAATTCCTCTGAATATTGTCTGATTATGGATCCTCCTTCCACAATTAGGAATTGATCTTAAATACAAATATCCTAAGAATAAGAAACACATAGATAATTCATTCAATAGTATAAGTGACTGATAAAGAATTTTTCCATGGAAACAATATATTATTAATGAGAACCCAAGAGTGTGGTTAGGAATGCCAAAGACACCAGATATTTCTGATGTAATAGAGGGATCACTGGGATTAGAAGTGAAAAATGGGCCTAGTATTATTTATTATTTTTTTTCTGGGCTTTGATTTTCTTATTTAGAAAAGAAATAATTAGTGTAATGAATAGTTACACTTAGTATAATGGTCACAGAATTTTATATAGACGTAACCTTGCTTGTTTGGGTTGTCTCAAGTCTTTTTGATGAGATTTTTTTTTTCTTTTCTTTTGTTGCCACCAAAGTTACTATTGTAGCTTGGTCTACTGTTCCTCTTGGCCAATCCCTCCTCCTCATCTTTTTCTTTCTTTTGCTTAACAGGACAGAAAGAAATTGAGAGGGACGAGGGAAATAAAAAGAGAGACTCCTGGTTATGAAGTTTCAGGTGGGAACTTGGGGCTTGAACCCAGGTCCTTGTACACTATAACGTTATGCTCTTTACTAGGCATGCTACTAACCAGCCCCCTCAAATCTTGGCTCTGGTTTAGCACTTTCTTTTCTTTCTTTCTTTCCTTTTTTTTTTTTTTTTTTTTTTTTTGCCTCCAGGGGCTCAGTGCCTGCATTAGGAACACTGATCTTGAAGGTCATCTTTCCCCTTTTGTTGCTCTTGTTGTTTTATCAGTGTTGTTATTACCATTGCTGTTGTGTTGCTGTCTGATAAAACAGAGAGAAATTGAGAGAGGAGAGGAAGACAGAGTAGGGGAGAGGGGGACAGAGAGGGAGAGGAAACTGCTTCACCCCTTGTGAAGCGATCACTCTGCAAGTGGGGAGCTGGGGGCTTGAACCAGGATCATTAACTGGTCCTTGTGCTTCTGCCGTGTGTGCTTAACCCGCTGTGCTAGTGCCTGGCCCCCTGGTTTAACACTTTCTTAACTCTGGGTGGACAAAAAGTCACATTTGTCTCAAAAAGCTTTAGACTCTTGGGAGACTGGGTTGGAGTCCTTTAAGCCAAAGATTCCATGACTTACACCACCCACCATCAGATCAGCTCATGAGCCTTTTATTCCTACCTGATTTGAACCTTCTTCTTCCTTGTCCTGAAGTCTTAATTCACCAGGACAACTTAAGGTATCTATAGTATAAATATTTTCAGGTAACACATTTAGTGCAGGTAACACATTTTATTATGATTTTATTATATATTCTCTTTTCCTGGAGTTTTACAAGTTAAGACTGTATAATAACCAACTCTTCATTTGTCCTAAGTTCCATACTACAGAATACAGAACCAGGTCATATTACAATTGCTTGATGCATATGCTTCAATGATTCAATAAATACTTTACAAAAATAATGTAGTTTTTTTCTTTTCTTAAAACATAAAAAAATTAGGATTTTCTAGATTTGAGCCCCTTTCCCCTCTTTTTATATATATTTACTGATAATATGCTGGTGGAGAAAAACATTGTTTAGAATTGTTTAGATGGCATTAAAATAAAAATAGATGAAATGAGGTCTATGCTCCTTTCTTATTTTGTTTTATTTTTTTGGAAAGTGCTATTCCCTGTTTTTATGTTTGGCGG
The DNA here is from genome assembly GCF_950295315.1 of Erinaceus europaeus. NCBI lineage: Eukaryota > Metazoa > Chordata > Mammalia > Eulipotyphla > Erinaceidae > Erinaceus > Erinaceus europaeus. The sequence continues at coordinate 61,226,963 of NC_080162.1, forward strand.
TCCTGCAGCATTCTGAACCAACTAAGACAGGAACAGAAATTCTGCTATTCTGGGAGCATTTTAGTAGAATCAAAGCATTATGTTAACAATGACCTTTTATTTTAGGTCCTATTTAAAATCATGTCTCAGATTTGCCCCTAAAATGTCCATTTTCTTCCCTTTACCCACTCTGAAGCAAGAGCATTTCAGAAGCCGAGACTTCAGCAAATTGCCTCATGACCTCATGATTAAAGATTTGATGGGTATTTTCTTGTTTTGATACATTTTTTGGTGAGATTTAAAAAAAAAATTTCCAAATCATTATAAAAATTCCCTTTCTCTTCCAATTCCCTAAGCCCCTTTTTGAACTCTCATAGAAGTGATTAAATAGCTTCCCCATGACAACTCCAGAGAAAAGGTTACATTTAAGTCACATTCGTATTAAATAAGTTATATATAAAAATTGCTTATAACGTTTACAACTTCTGTCTCTGTCCTTCTTGCTTTGCTATGGAACACTGGATTGGGGTGTGAACTGAATCACCCACTATGCTTCTAGACTTTTAGTCCTCATCATTCTTTTGACCTATAGGAGGACTTCCAAAGAGGTCTGTAGGCATTGGGAAAGGCAAGGGTGGCTTCAAATGGCAATCACCTGGGCCTGAAGCACACCTTACATGTGGTTTATGAAAAATACTCATGTGGTATATACACATATACATGGATGTGGGTTAGAGTGACTCTGCCCCAGGTGGCAGATCAGTGCAGTGCTTTTGTATCCAGGCACCAGAGGTGGTGGGTGTCTCTTTAGTACTCTCTCGCTTCTTGGAATTGTTTGATGTAATCTTCATCTGAGGGGCTCTCCGTGCATTTCTGTCCATTGTTGGGAGGCCGGGCCTCATTATATCTGCTCCAGTCTCCTTTGCAGATAATCCAGGGCAGAATGTCCACTTTGTAGTGGAGTTCCGCTGAGAACTCCGTGCTGATGAGGTTGGGTGTCCCAGCCCCTTTGCCTCTGGTGATGAGCTGCATGTTGTCGCCATAGCAACAGTGTTGGGCTGCCAGTGTGGTGCTCTCCAGGGACAGCATGGACCGAATACAGTATCGGGCTGTTGGCTTATAGATCTCCAGTTTCTCCTTGGGCCCACTGGCGTCCTTCCAGCGGAAGTCCTTGCGCTTGACACGGTCAAAGATGTCTGCCGTGCTGTAGGCCACCTCTGTGGGGTAGGAGCAGGGGCAGCTGGGGAGGTCGTTGACCACCTTGTGCATGTACTTTTTCAAGAATTCGCTTTTGCAGCTCATCCATCTCTCACAGCTGTCTGTGTCTGCAAAAGGCCATATATAAGCCCTCTAATCACATGTGATAAAGGCAACAGGATGACTCTGAGGTCAGTTCCTCCCTTCCCAGAGTCAACCCTTGCAGTACTCTGGAACTGACAAGCCATGGATGGCCATGCTCACCTCACATAAACTTGGGAACCTCATTCAAGACATAGTCAAAAGCATTTATACTCTGAAAACTTTTCAGACACATAGAAAAGCAGACAATATACTTATGCAACAACAACTAAGTCTATACATGGCACTTCATAAACTTCAGTGAATCTTTTACGCTTTAGCTTTTGGGGAAATACATATTATTGCCCCAACATTTTAGTAGGCATATGTGAAAAAGTCTATTTTACTGGATAGAGATAGCCAGAAATTGAGAGGCAGGGGGAGATAGAGAGGGAAGAAGATAGACAGACACCTGTAGCACTGCTTCACCACTTGTGAAGCTTTCCTCCTGTAGGTGGGTGGGCCTGGGCTTGAACTCAGGTCCTTGAGCATTTTAAGATGTGCACTCAACCAGGTGCATCACCACCCAGCCCCCAACAAAGAATTTTCAAACTGCTTCCAGGTGGCCTAATGAGGCAAAAGTAAAGAAGTTAAGAAAGAACATAAAAAGAAGTAGGATAGACAAAGACTTAGGATTCTGTAATATAAAATCAATATCCAGAAACACACAAAACTTTATTTATTTATTTTAATATGGTACTGGGGAATGAATCAAAGACCTCGCCAGTGTATGATAACATTGAGCTAGTTCTCTGGACTGGCTTCTTAATTCTGTTTACACAGAGAGATGGGGGGGTGTTATATGGAGAAAGATTAGAGAGAGGTAGAAACACTAAAGTACTACTCTATCATAGGAGTTTGCATGGTGCCAGGTCTCAAACCTGGGGATTCACACAAGGTAAGACACGTGCTTTAGCTGCTGAACTATCTCTTGGCTCCAATAAGAAACTGAAGCTTCATGAACACACGATTTTATCACTCTGGGCTACATTTTTATTCAGACAGGGACAGAAAGGGAGAGACACCATAGCGGTGGAGTTTCCTGTGGTGCCATAGCAGCGTCCCCCATGTGTTGCTAGGGCTTGAACCTACCTGCTGAGCTATCCATATGGTCCTATTAAAATGTTTTTAAAGAGCCAATCTCCACCTTGCACTTACCTGCTCATGATATCTAGCCTAGTACTTTCTAGCAGTTGAACGCTAGTGTGTAAGAAAGTTTGCAAAAATACTATGTGGTGGAGGAGAAAGTCCTTTCCCTTTGTTAGAGACCTGAGGCCATCTTTTTGTTTCTTTGTTTGTTTGTTTTATCAGGAACACTTTGTGAAGACTGTGAGAAGAGAGTCTATGTGACTTGATATGTGCTATGAACTGATTCTGTGCTAAGGAAGGAGTGGTCTGTATGTGGCTGTGAGGCTATGAGGCTCACAGGGCAGGCATAGAAGAAACTGTTAGCTCATTCTGGTCCAAGGGACAGAAAATTGTTGTCTCTTGCTTGGAATATGCTCAGTGAGGGAGGGATATGCTGGGAAAATTGGACCCCATCAGAGGAAAATAAAACATTTAAATGAATCCAGTACAGTGTTGCAAAAGCAAAAGGAATCTTCAAATCACTAAGTCACTATGTGGATGAAAGAGAAAGAAAAATCTTCTTACCAACTTCAAACAGTTTGGTGGCATTGAACTCTTCACTTCCCGCAAGCAGACTCACTTCAGTGGCAGCTGTCCTGAAGGTGTCTTCAATTCCTAAACACAGACAGGAGCTTATTTTTCCCTAGCTATATGGAAAAAGTTACCCCTTTCCCCCCAATTAAAAAAAAAAATACACCTGAACAAAGCTTTTTTTGTATTCATGACTACTCAAGGGCAGAATCTTGCCAACAGAGGAAACTGTAAAAAGCACATAGCGGAGCATAAAATATATTAGAACCCCAGATACCTTTGCAGCACGAAATCAGATGCAAATGTGCAGAATAGGTCCTAAGGATGCCATTCACTAGGCTCAAAGATGGACTTTTGGGCAATAGGGGATACATGTCAGGATGATATCTGTCTGTTGGTATCAGAGTGATACATGAGACTGGAGACAGTTCAGTATAATGGTTAATATCACACTTTGGGACTGACTTACTGGTTCATGTCATGGCTCTTAACCCTTGTGTGACTCAATTGTCACATGTGTGAAATGGGAGAACTAAGTGACCTACCTCATAGAGTTGAGTGAATTTAATGTTATATGTAAAGAAAATACCTAGAACAGTAAATGGCAAGTGCCAAGCTTATTTTTCCCCTGAAGATTTGCTCAACTCATTTTGAGGAAGAGGCAATTCATAGCTAGAGACCAAGTATCTCAAACATATCCTAATACTATACCAAAAAGAATAAGCTGGGCTTGTCAATACTTGTTCTGAGAAACTGAAATCAAGTGGCCTCAAACTTTCTCAAATTTCCCTCCAGTTCCCAAAATACCTCCCCCTTCCCACACACCTACTAGGCTTCCATTACAAACAAGAATCTTGGGCACTCTAAGGCACTCAAAAGAGGTGGGAGTGGTAGAAAGTGGACTATTCATTGGGGAACCTGGGCTGCCCTGTAAGGCATGATTTTATTTTAAGGGACTCTGATTTTATGTGAGGTGCCTAAACTTACTTGTAAGTTGGCTTAAGGTCAAAACTTTTATAGTGTAATCACCACCAGGGACACTGCTGCTTCATATTTTTTTCTAGTAAGGCTGAGAATCAACAATAACAATAACAACAACAACAAATAAAAGAAAGGAAGGAAGGAAGAAGATTATGCAAAAGGAAATTCCTGAAAAAGATGAAAGATAAATTTAGGAACAAAAAGGTAGAAAGGATGGAAGTAGGACAAGGTAAGTTGAGAAGATGTTTGAGCTGAGCTGTTGGTCACAGTGCTCTCAGCAGTGAAAGAAAGTATTCAAAAAAAAAAAAAGTGACAGAAGAATCTTTCCCTAGTAAGGTGAAGTCTGTTAGCTTGCCAGATGGCTAGACTTGGGCCTGAATACTAGCTCTGGTAGAGAAAACAATAGGCAAATTTCATGCACTGACTTCAAATGCTATTTACATCCATGTGTAGTGATGAGCCCAATACCTTTTCTGTTGGAGATAGGTTTAATGGGCTCACATTGTCTGGATTCAAATTCCAGATTGGTCACTTGTTGCCCATGTGATCCTTCAGTTTCCAAAGTGTCATATAAGGGTTAGGGGAGATAGCATAATGATGATGCAAAACAAACAAACAAACAAAAAACTTTCATGCCTGAAGCTTCTAAGTCCCAGTTTCAGTTCTCCTGCCCTACCATAAACCAGAGCTGAGCAGTGCTCTGGCAAAAAACAAAAACAAAAACAAAACAGCAACAAAAACTCCACCTATTTCATGATGCTATTATGAGAATTAAATGAAATAATCTATGTAAAGACCTTACAATTTACCTGATACATAATTATTAAAAAATCCTATACTTCATTATGTTCTCTATTACTGCCTCTTCATCTTTGTTCTCCCGATTTTCATTTTTCTTTTGCTTCAATTGCTGTTTTCAGTAGCATTTTCATCTTTTCTTCCTTTATAATTTTGTCTCATTCTCTTTTCCTTTTATTTTTATTATTCATTGTTTATTCCTACCCACCCAATTGCCATTATGTCAGACTTTCAACTCAGCTCTACTGTAGCAAGCATGGGAAAGACTGGGAAAAGCATCTTTATGGTTTTTCCACTTTTTGAAATTCATCTGCATGGCTAACAGGGAACCAGAGTTTCCTGTTTTTATTTTTTATAGCTTTATTAATTTTATTATTAAATAGGATAAGATTTAAACATTTCCACCTGCACTTTTACTTCTATTAAAAACATAGCTGTCACCTGGGATAACTCAATTTAGCAGTTTATGGTAAGATAGAAACTAATCTAAAAAGAGCTCATACTCTCAGATTTCTTAAAGAGGAAAAGTATGAAATAGGCAATATGTTCATGCTTATACAAGCAACCCTGGCATTTTTCTCCAAGTTGAAACCTTTTGGTATTTGTATATTGGAATGTTATATGAATTTAAAAAATTGAAGTAATATTGGTTTATATCACTTTCAGGTGTACAGCTCTTTAAAGTTAACATCTGCATGTATTACATATTTTTACCACAAGAACTCTATCACCATATAACTGTTATTATTTTTTTAACCAACTATATCCATACCCTACCACTTTTCCTCTATGGTAATTACTATTTTGTTCTTTTTCTTCTAAGTTTGTTTCATATTTATCTTGTCTATTTACCACATGTGAGTGAGATCATATGGTATTTGTTTTTCTTCACTCATCATAATGCCTCTAGTTTCATCTATATTATTATTATTATTATAGGATTTCATATTTTATAATACCTGAATAATATTTCATTGTGTTATATATCACATTTTCCTCTGTTCCCTCATCTGCAAATAGCTTTAGATTTAAGTTGCTTCTAGCTTCTGGTAACTGTAATAATTCTGCAGAACTACCACTTCGGCCTCATTTTCTACATGTGGTCCTTTGCCGATTTACACCTTCTCTCTCACCTTAGAAAATCCTTTACTCATCAACTTTATTTTCGTTGTTGTTCCAAATATTGGCTTTATAGATTGGAGAATGGAACTTCTAACAGTAAATAAGAGTCTGAGGGTATAGAGATCGTTTTCTGTCTCTAAGTCTCTTTTAGATGTAGCCACTGAATGTGTAGCTTTTTGGAAGAGCCTAAGGTAATATTTTAGTGGGAGTCAGGTGGTAGCACAGTGGGCTAAGCGCATGTGGCGCAAAGCACAAGGACCATCTTATAGATCCGGGTTCGAGCCCCTGGCTCCCTACCTGCAGGGGAGTCGCTTCACAGGCGGTGAAGGAGTTCTACAGGTATCTATCTTACTCTCTCTCTCTCTCTGTCTTTCCCTCCTCTCTCCATTTCTCTCTGTCCTATCTAACAATGATGACATCAACAACAAAAATAAAAAAACAAGGGCAACAAAAGGGAAAATAAATACAACATATAAAAATATTTTGGGCTGGTATTATTTTTTTAAATATTTATTTATTCTCTTTTGTTGCCCTTGTTTTTTATTGTTGCAGTTATTATTGATGTTATTGTTACTGATGTCATTGTTGTTGGATAGGATAGAGAGAAATGGAGAGAGGAGGGGAAGACAGAGAGGAGGAGAGAAATATAGACACCTGCAGACCTGTTTCATTGCCTGTGAAGCGACTCCCCTGCAGGTGGGGAGGCAGGGGCTCGAACCGGGATCCTTATGCCGGTCCTTGTATTTTGTGCCACCTGCGCTTAACCCGCTGAGCTACCACCCAACTCCCTTGGGCTGGTATTCTACCTGGCAGTGGGGACCACATAGTAAATGTAAAACTACACACCAGAAATTGATAAGTTTCTTTCTGGGGTGTGGGTCAGCAAATTCTCAGAGTATATATTATGCTTTTGGGCAATATGTGATGCTGGTGGCATGTTATTCCTTATTCTCTTCATCTTCTTTTTAATAAAGAAATGTACAGGTCACACAAATACAGGCCATTGTCTAATACCACTGCTCTATTCAGAATTCTGTTTTACTGCTAGTATGGCCAGTCACTGACTGTTTTTTAAAACACTGACAATGCAGCTTAAATAAATGTCAGGTTGCCCCAGTATATTGTCACGGGAGCCCTCAACAAGTCTCAGGCATGACCGACAAGGCTCACTGTGGATTTTTTTTTTTTTGTCTGCGCTATCAAGCCCCTAACCTTAGTTTCCATATCAGATTGTGAATGTCTGTAACCATGTGTCTGTTCATTGCACAACAAATCCCACATCAAAGACCCAAATTGACTAGAGTTCTTCCTTTAAATTAAGTAACTATTCTGTGGCATTATCTCCCAGGTGATGAGGCGATTGTAATTGTGTGTAGAAGACAGAAAACTCATCATTTCACCCATTCGGCTCATTATTTTTCTTTTGTTTCCATCTGGTCAGAATTCTCATTGTAGAAATGTTTTTCTTTTTCTTTTTTTTTTTTTTTTTTTTGCCTCCAGGGTTATTGCTGGGGCTTGGTGCTTGCACCATGAATCCACTGCTTCTGGAGGCTATTTTTTTTCTCTTTTTGTTACCCTTGTTGTGGTTATTACTGTTGTTGTTGGATAATACAGAGAGAAATGGAGAGAGGAGGGGAAGACAGAGAGGGGGAGTGAAAGATAGATACCTGCAGACCTGCTTCACCACCTGTGAAGCGACTCCCCTGCAGGTGGAGAGCTGGGGGCTCGAACTGGGATCCTTACACCACTCCTTGAGCTTTGCGCCACATGCGCTTAACCCGCTGCACTACTGCCTGACCCCCGGAAATGGTTGTCTTTTAAAGTCAAAATCTGTAAGATTTTGGTTTTGTTCTTTTTTACCAGAGCCGATGACATCTGCTGTGCAACTCAGGCATCCAAGTTCGACATCCTCGAAGAAACACTCACGAAAGACATGTCTCTGATATCTGATTACTGTAAAAAATGGCGACTAATCCCTAGCACTGCAAAAACGGTATCATCTGTTTTCCATCTACACCATGCCTCGGCCTCGCGTGAGCTTAATGTGCAGCTTGGCGATACGAGAATCCGGCATGAAGCCCAGCCAGTCTATCTTGGCATTACTCTCGATCGCACTCTGTCATTTCACAAACATCTCATAAAAACTGCAGCAAAGGTGGGTGTGAGGAATAACATCATTGCAAGACTGGCCAGCTCCTCATGGGGCGCAAGCGCTTCCACACTACGATCATCATCTCTGGCATTCTGCTATTCCACTGCAGAATACTGTGCCCCAGTATGGTTCCGTAGTCCCCATGTCCACTTGGTCGATTCCAAATTATATTCCTCCATGAGGATAATTTCTGGAACCATCCGTTCCACCCCGGTTCCATGGCTGCCAGTTCTTAGCAACATCGCCCCGCCAGATATTCATAGGGATACGGCATCATCTAAGTTCATTTCCCACGTCTACGCTCGACCGGACCTGCCAATATACGCGGATATCTTCGCCCACCCTGTCCAACGCTTGACGTCTCGTCACCCAATCTGGTCCCCTACGCCTACACTGATCTTCTCTGTTCCAAACTCTTGGAAACAGAGTTGGCAGTCAGCTGAGGTAAAGAACAAACACCTCATCACAGACCCCTGCAAGCGTCAACCCGGCTTTGACCTAGCACGTTATGATTGGGCCCTCCTCAATCGCTATCGAACAGGCCATGGCTGGTGCGCCGCTATGTTCCATCGCTGGGGAGCCAGAGACGACCTGAACTGCCCCTGCGGCTACAGACAGACTATGACCCACATAGTCAACAACTGCCACCTCTCCAGATTCAAAGGAGGTCTCGAAACTTTACATCAGGCTCAACCTGACGCTGTTGACTGGCTACGGAAGAATGGCAAACGCTAGAAGAAGAACCAGAGCACTGTTCAGCTCTGGCTTATGGTGGTGCCAGAGACTGAATTTGGGATCTCAGAGCATTAGACATGTTAAGTCTCTTTGCATAACCATTGTGTTATCTCCCTAGCCTATATATGTATTTAAAGTATAGATTAAAAGTTTCCCATGGAACTTGAAGCTACATCCCTGTGTAAACTCACCTGGGCAGTCTGGACGGTCACATGTCCTGGATTCTGTTGCAGTACACGCATAGCCGCAAGATCTAGTCCGTTTCTGGTTGCCATTCCCGCAGGTGACACTGCACCCAGACCATAGACTCCAGTCACCCTCACCATCTATGGAATCTGGAAAGGAGCCAGGGAGAAGATCATCAACCTCATCCAGTGTCCCCAAATCCCCTCTGTCTGGCAGGCAGCCATTTGTCTGCTGTCAATGAATACTCTTACTGTTAGGGAGGACTGGGTGCCTATTGGAGCCCAAAGGCATGTATGATTGCAGGGTTCACTTGAGGGATTATCTTCACAAAGGTAGGAATTCTGAGGTGTGCAGAGCTCTGGTCATTCACATATGGTCAGAACCCTGATTCCTAGAGGGTTCTCAGTAAGTTCTTATTGAAAACACATATTATTTTCAGGCAAGGACCAAACAGTAACATGACCATTTTTTTTTCCCCAGAGATGACAGTTCCTTCTCTCCCTGTTTGTATATTCAAAACCTGAGCAGGCTCTGGCTAAGGAGGCTAGACAACATCCTATGATTGTTCTTGGGAAGCCAGTCCCTGTGGAAGAAGCCTCAGCTGACATGTTAAATTGTGTGACATCACATAGAGGAGCAACATGAAGGGCTATCCAACATGGGAAACTAGTGAAATATTCTTGAACTTCCCAGCCCTTCTCATAGCAGAATGTAGCTGATGGCATTAGGGGTACAGGAACTGTCCCTTGCTTGGGTCCTGGACTGAATCCTAACCACGGAATTATGAGAAATAATAGATTACTATTGTCTTAAGCCATACATTCTTGAGCAGCTTTATAACACAGAAGATGAGCAATACATGATAAAGTTAAAAGAGGTCCTCTGAAGTCATCATTTAATATACAGTTGATATTATTTGTTGAGTCCCAGCCATATTCATAGCAAAATTCTACAAATGTAGGCTATATCATTAGAAAAAAAGTTGCAGATTGGGGAGAGCTATCTAATAGATAAAACTAATAGATACAACTTCACCATATCTGAGGACTCAGGGTCAAGCCCTCAGCACTACATGGAAGCAGCGTGCAGGGCTCAAAGGGAAAGCTCCATGGAAAGGGCTGTGGTGTTTCTTCTCTATGTCTACCTCCACCTTTGTCTATATATGAAATTGAAAGAAAATTTAAAAAGTCCACTAGGAGCAGTGGAATTGTACAGACACAGGGCTCTTGGTAAAAAAACTTGGGGTCAGGAGATGGCTCAACAGATAAAGTACATACCTTACCATGCAAGAAATTCTGGGGTCATCCCCAGCACTACATAAAAAAACAACAACAACCCATGATTAGTCAACAGGTTTTTTTCCCCCCTTTATATGTTAACTCTTTTTTCAGCCACCAGGTTCCAGAGGCTACCATGATGCCAACCAGACTTCCCTGGGCAGATGACCTCACCAATGTATCCTGGAGCTCCGCTTCTCCAGTGCCCTATCCCATTAGGGAAAGAGAGAGACAAGCTGGGAATATGGATTGACCTGTCAATGCCCATGTTCAGCGGGGAAGCAATTACAGAAGCCAGACCTTCCACATTCTGCACCCCATAATGATCCTGGGTCCATACTCCCAGAGGATAAAGAATAGGAAAGTATCAGGGGAGGGGGTGGGATATGGAGTTCTGTTGGTGGGAACTGTGTGGAGTTGTACCCCTCTAATCCTATGGTTTTTGTCAGTGTTTCCTTTTTATAAATAACAATTAAAAAAGATTTATACCACAAAAAATAAATAAAACAAAGAAACTTTCAGGGCAGCACTAGGGTAAGTTCATTTATGAAGCAGTGCTTTGGTGTCTGTCTCAAAAAATATAGACTGGGGCCAGTAAGATAGCTTACTTAGGTAATGTGCTCAATTTGTCAAGAGTACAACACAGGTTTAAGCCTGGACCCACTGCTCTGATGGAAGCTTCTCCCTGTCTCTGTCTTTCTATCTGGAAAAGCTAACCCAGAGTGGAGAAGCCTTAGAGATGATCAGAAAAAGAAAAACACAGACTAAAATTTGGGTTGAGAAAGCAAGTCAGTGTGCAGTATGCATGTATGAAGTGTTGGTCTTATTCTCCAGAATCACATTTAAAAAATGATAATAAAATAACAGCATTCAAAGGTCCCTACCCTTATGGAATTAGTATTTTCAAGAGAAGAGTTCAACAGTAATTGATAAAACACAAAACCTGGCTAAGTTATATACTCTGTTAAAAGTCCACGTGTAGTATGGCAAAAGAAGAAAATCAGGTGTGTGTGTGTGTGTGTGTGTGTGTGTGTGTGTGTGTGTGTGTGTGTGACAGATATGGAGGTAGCATATTATTTATATTACTCTACTCCATGAAAATATAGGTGTTACATTCTCAAAGGGTTGGGTGACTTAACTAAGGTCATAAGGATAACAGGAAAACTTGGGTTCTAGGGCTAAGTCCTGGATGTCTAGAGTATTTCTGTAGCATTTCTTAAGTATTTCTCCTGGTTCCCAGAGCCTTGGAACTTCTGTCGGTGCCAAGCATAGAGCCATGAACATGTATTTTTCAGGGAAGGGGTCCTCTGTTTTTATAACAAGTCATGGTAATTGCTATTACATAGACCCTGGAAGAACATAGTCAACACATGTTTCTACCTGAGCTGTGGGCTCTGTGCCAGCCTCCTAGGCTATGTTTACATAGCATTCATTCTGAACTCTCTACAGGCCAACAAGAGCACTAAGTTTCCTCAGTCCATTAAGCAGACTCCGTAGAATTCAGGGCTATGTCCTCTTTCCTATTCCAGAATTCAGACCTTGCCTGCCTCTAGGGCCTCCATCTATTTCCTCCTGCATTCTCCCAAACCCCTTTATGCCTCCCACAAGATAATTTTTCTAGTGTCAATTTTCTTCTAAGTAATGGTTTTCCCAATCACACTACCAAAGCAGATGTTTAAAACTATAGCTTCACATAAGGAACCTGGGCCCGCTCCCCTGACATTAGCCTTCTTCATCTCTCTTATCTGTGTGGGCATCAACATACAGAACTGGAGACACATGTGGTTTCCAGACAGAAGAACCACTGAGGTAGGGTAGTTGCTGCTCCTTAAGATCTTTGTGGTCTGGTATCTCTTCACAGCCTCCCGAGAACAACAGAGATAAGCCTAGAACATTCACAAGAACTGTTCTTGTCAGTGGGAGCACCTGGGTGCAGTGCTTGTATGCACATGGTCACATCACCACCAAGGAAGACTTTGTTAAAGGTCACAAAAACTCCCAAATGTAGACTATAAAATCTTTAAACCCACAAAATGGAGATACCAGCTCAGTCAAAACAAAATTTATTAAATCACAGAGGTAGAATTTATGTGCTGGCTACATGTCCTGCTTGTAGCAACAGACATGACGTGACTTGAAACTGTCTAAAAATCTCTTGTAATCTTTCTTCCCTGTTACAATAGTGTGATGAGCTGGTTTTGGGAAATATCATCCTAAACATTGAAATTTTAGTGTTAAATGACACCTTGAGACTTATATTGGTCTATCTGCCTGAGTAGATTTTGGGGCCTAAATTATTGAATGTTATTACTGTGCCAGATTATGTGAAAAACAACTTTCACAATTCCTCTCTTCATGCCTACTTCCTTGGTTATCCCCTTCTCATGCCAACTCTAGCTGGAGCTATGTGACTTGTTTGATCAGTGGGGAAACAGAAAATATGAGGCAGAGATTTAGGGCTCATTTTTGTGCTTTAGTGGGTACTGCCATCATATGAAGAGCCCAGGCTAGTCTCCTAGAAGGTCAGGAAAGTCCAGAAAACATGCCAACTCTTGAGAGAGAGTATACTTGTTCTAGCCACTAAATTCTAGGGATAGTTTTTTTTTAAATTTTTTATTTATAGAAAAGGAAACACTGACAGAGACCATAGGATAAGAGGGTTACAACTAAGCACAATTCCCACCACCAGAAGTCTATATCCCATTTCTTCCCCTCATAGCTTTCCTATTCTTTATCCCTCTGGAAGTATGGAGCAAGGGACATTAAGGGGTTCAGAAGGGGGAAAATCTTGCTTCTGTAATTACTTTAGGGATAGTTTCTTAAGCAGCAAAAACTAACTATTACAAACATATAATAAAATTTCCTTTGAAATATGTTCTCCAGATGTCAAGCAGACTCTGGAACCATCAAGGATTTATTATCTTGATAAATAGCATTCTCTATGTCTTTATTTTTTAAAAAAAAACCAATTTGGAGGGGCCAGGCAATGGCACACCTGGTTAAGCACACATATACATAACAGTGTGCAAAGTCCCAGGTTCAAGCCTCCAGGTCCCCACTTGCAGGGGGAAAGCTTTACAAGTAGTGAAACAGGGCTGCAGGTGTCTCTCTGTCTCTTTCCTTCTCTACCTCCCCCTTCCCTATCAATTTCTTTCTGTCTCTATCCAACAGTAAATAAATAAATAACAACAACAAAAAAACAACTGGAGAGAGAAAGAGAGAGAGAGAGAGATGTAGCATAGAGTACCACAAAGCTTTGGTATTATGCATTGCTGCAGACTGAACTTGAAATCTCCTGAATGCAAATCCTGTGTCTTAGTGTTATACTATGTCCTGGGATCCATGTGGATTCAGTCGGCTAGGAAGGATCGTCAGTTTCCCCAATTGGGGAAACTGACGATCCTTCCTAGCCGACTGAATCCACATGGATCCCAGTCACTTTCAAAGCCAGCAACAAGCAGCTCCTGACAGCTTTCAACCTGACCTGTTGACTGGCTACGGAAGAAGGGCAAACGCTAGAAGAACTATGTCCTGGCCCTCAATGCCATTAGCTCAGCTCCTTATGTAATCATTTATTTTCCAAACATTTTTGTGTTACCTCATAAAGTTAGATGTGCTAGTTAGAAAAGCTATATTGCCATGTGTTGACAATTTATATTAGGCTCACATAAAGAAGGAAACAACTTCTTAAAAAAAAGTGTGTATGTTAGTTTGACACTCCATAGCCTTTACAGCACACCATCTTAGCAAAAGCTATCCATTTCAGATTTCTATTTGTTAAAATGCTCAGAGGACAGAAAGAATATTTCTAACCATGGAACAAAGCTTGGTGGCCAGTATTCCTCTCTATTGTAATAAAAGAAACCTGTTCTTATTTGCTCACTTATCAGGGGATATCATTCAGAGCAGAAAATGAATGTGAGCAGCAGTAATTGCAAAGACCATAACAAAGACAGTAGAGAACAGTCCCTGTGAAAATGTATATGGGGCTTTGACTAGCCCTATCTGTGACATCAAAGACTTCAATGAGGGAAGAAAACAACCCACACTGCATTGGGCTGCGAGCTGGGTTTCAAGGATATCATTTGGAATTTTAAAATAGTCATTATACAGCTTGAAGGCCCTAGAGTTCTCAGGGTCAGTTATAGTGTTTGGACAACTGAAGTATCTTGGGTCTTGCATGGGTCACTGAAAAATCTCTACTACTAATCCTAGATGATTGTGGCTACTGATTTTTGATGACTTGTTTTAACCTGCAGGTCTGCCTAAATACATTGATCTCGTTCCAGTAGTAATCTTGCAAGGTATGTGGAGTCATCCTCCTTTTGTGAATAGGAAACGGTGTCTCAGAGAGGTTAAAGTACTTGCCTAACATCACACAGCTCCATTTTAACAGGGCCTGGGTTAGACCTGAGATTTTTATGCTTCTAGTCTATAATTTGATATTCCAGCAGCCTGGAGTCTGGCCCAGACTGGTGTCACTTCTTTCAAAAACAAACAAATAAACAAACAACCCCCCACTATGTAGCCAGAATTCAACATTACAAAGGAACAAACCTGAGAAAAAAATCACTATAAGGTCTATGAAAATAGGACCATGGGTAGGATTTAGAGTTACAAAGAAGTGAGTTCTAGCCCAAGATACTATAAGTAGTATTGGGGCCAGGCAGTGACGCACCTGGTTAAGTGCACACATTACAGTGCACCAGGACCTGGGATCAAGTCTCCTGATCCTCACCTGCAAGGGGAAAGCTTCACAAGTGGTGAAGCAGGACTATAGATGTCTCTATGTCTCTTTGTCTCTCTCCCTCTCTATCTCCCCCTTCCCCCTCAATATTTCTCTCTATCTCTATCCAATAATAAATAAATAAAAATAATTAAAAAAATAATAAGTAGTGTTTATGTTAGTTCATTGTATGGGTTATTCTGAACAATTTTAGGGGAAAGCTTACTACTGTTCTATGGAAAAATGGTTATTTGGACTCTCTTCCTCAAACACATATCACCTAAAATTAAGTCAACTTACGTGTGTTCTTCCAATAACAATTTAAGTCTAATATCTCCCTTATGTATATTTTATAATTCACTCTAAAGATAACATTATATCGTACCTGGGTCCTTGTGCATGGTAATGTGTGAGCTCAACTGGGTGCACCACAACCCAGTTCACAGATCTGCACTTAAATCTGGGTCCCAGTTGATGCTGATGCTGCTGACTTGGGGGGCTATACTTTGAGGACCATTGAATCTCCAATATACAACTGGTCACTCAGTTATAAAATTGAGGGGTAGGGGTGCGATTGCAAATGAGGCAAAAAGAAAAAAAAAGTCATTCTTATCATCTGGTGTTTGCTCTCAAGTCTGCTGCTGGTGAAGCCACAAGAACATTTCGATGGTCAGTGCATTTGTAAGACATCAAATATTCTTATAACACAAGGCATACTGCCTGATTCTCCGATAAGGCTGACCAGATGCTTGTCAAATCTGTTTCCTCTTCTTGGATGCTAAGAATTCATTTCCTACCCAAGCTTGCATCTATGACCAGGTCTTGCCAATAGAATTTGAGTAGATGTGATGCATGTAATGTCCAGGCTGAGAGGGTTAAGAGCATGTGTGCCTTTTCTAGTTTCCCTCAATTTATTTGGCTGCCAGCCAGATTCAGAGCATCAGGTAGGAAATCGCAGGTCCTAACAGATGGTGGGGCCCCAAGAAGGAAGGGTTTGGAGTTTCTGAATGACTGGTCAGAACTGAGTCCCCCCGCCCTGTCTCCTATTCCAACTCAAGTGAGAAAATAACTTTTATTATTTTAAGTCACTTCATTCAGAAGTTATTACCTCATCTACCTTAAAAAAAATGTATAAAGGGGCGGGGGTAGACAGCATAATGGTTATGCAAACAGACTCTCAAGCCTGAGGCTCCTAAGTCCCAGGTTCAACCCCCCGCACCACCATAAGCCTGAGCTGAGCAGTGCTCTGGTGTTTCTCTCTCTCTCTCTGCATCTCTCTCAAAAATAAAATTAATAAAAAAAAAAAAAATTAAAAAAAAAATGTATAAAGTTAGAAGTCACCATGTGGGCTTTGAGATTTATTGATGGGGAGGCCTGCCTTCGACAACCCATCACATTTTCATGTAGACTTCCAAGGACCATTCCACTGTTAGTGTCAAGCACAGCACAGTTGCCTAGTCAGAGGAAGGAATTGAACACATGTCTTTTCCAAAATTGATTTTGAATATGAATTTTCATCTTCAAATATGAGAAGCTCTTATGGTAATTTCTTGATATTTTTTTTTTTTTTAGGAAAAAGCTAAATTTGGGGAGAGGGGAGCAAATGCAGAATCTCAAAGATGCCTTAAGAAAAAAAAAATTTTGCTTCAGATAATTGGCATGATTTTAAAATTATAGTCTTTCCAGAAATATTTGGTTGCTGGTGCTTCTTTGGGGCTTCTGTGGGACAGTTTTTATGAGGTACGCCTCCTAGAAGACCAAAAGCCACATACTGTAAACTGGGTTTTGCTTGGCTCCATTTCTGTCAAGCCTCATCATCCTCACTTATTCTCCCTCCCCCAATTTTACATTACTGAGTGGTAAACTTACCATATTCTGGCTGCTCTTTGGTTTCAAAAGTCCGGTGGCCTGGAACTGGCCGGTCCCAACCCCTGGGGGGATTAAGGAAGTTGCTGTCATCGGAGGTACTGTCGAACTTATAGTCCTGGTCCCCACTGTTGGCTCTTGCTAAGGATAAGGACCTCTGCCACCAGGCCCGCCAGTCAGGGGATGGGACTGACCAGCTGGGTTTATTCTCTGGATGCTGATCTTTATCTGCTTCAGAGTCAGGACCATCCACGACCTCTATAGTCACCTGAAGAATTCAGAAGAGGTACGGATCAGAAAGGAGTCAACAGCCTTTAAGTGGGTGAGCCTTGGAAAGAAGTCTGAGCAAGCAGGAGGTAACAGCAGATGCATCGCTCATGAAGAAAACTGGTGCTGCACGATGAGACGGAGCAGAAAACACCCAGAGATCACCCAAAAGGCCCCGCTACTAGACAGTACTAATACATGTGGGCCTCTGGTTGGGAGGGGACAAAACCTTGCTTTACTGATAACTACACAGTCGGAAATTCTTTAGATCAAGAAGCAAGTACTATGGATGCTGCTGAAGTAGCACAAGATTAATTTTCACAAAACTGAACTCTTGTTGAATACACACCCTGTCCTAAATGCTCTACATGCTCTGTGAGGACTCTGTTGTTCAGAAAAAAAAATGGATGGAAGTGGAGATGATTATGAAGTAAACGACAACTACCGGATGATTTCACTCATATATAGAATACAGAAAATTGAAGTACATGAAGTTAAAAAGAAAAAAAAAAAGAGGGTGGGATAGATAGCCTAACAGTTATGTATAGACACTCCCATGCCTGAGGCTCCAAAGTTCCAGGCTCAGTCTCCACACCACCATAATCCAGAGCTGAGCAGTACTCTAGAGGGGAAAAAAAAAAAAAAAAAAAAAAAGCCAACTTGCCTCTAAGATCTTGGGAGAATTGTGGTGCTGGGAGGAGAAGTGGGACACAGAATTTGATGAGGTGTGGTGTGGTGTGGAATTATACCCATTATTTTATCACCTTGTAAATCACTAATAAAAAATAAAAATTCTAAACATAAAATAAACGCTCTATACATGCTAATTCAATTAATCTTCATAACAGCCCTCCCTAGATGAATCCCTGTTTGCTGGGAAATTGTGCCGATGCAGTCACACCTGCCATGTTGTCCCCTCAGGCTACTGCTAGTTCCCGTGAGAGTTGGGACATTCTCGGAGTGCCTGTTCAGCCATGTTGTGCCCTCAGGGCATTGTCTATATTTGGAGTGCTTTGGTTACTCCTCACCCCTCCCATTCTCACGAGAGTTATTATCCTATCCTGGAGTGCTATGGTTACTCCTCCCCCTTCCCATTCTCGCAAAAGCTACTCCTATAAAAGCCCTTCTTCTTCCGCACCTCGTTCTCTTGCCAGCGCTTCACTCCGGTGTTCAGACGCAGGAAAGGTTACTGCGTGAGGCGGCCATTTTCGCTACCTCCACGTGGCCCAACCTGCCTGTCTAGCACCCAACTCTGAGGTGCCAGCGCAAATAAAGATTTGTGTTTCCTCTTCGCTCTGGACCCCCTCTCTCTCTTCTCCACAGCCCGTGCACAACAACACCTGTTTTTTTTTTTTTTCTGAAAATGTGAGCCATACTACACCTTCCATGAGTGGTGGAACTTATCTCTCCTCCATCCAAAGTGACCTTAGACTCAGTCTGTCAGTAGCACGTGGTAGGAATGACACAGGGACATGTGTTGTGAGGTCTCAAAGCTTGTTTTCATTCTTTCGGAATGCTCCTGTCATTATTTAAGGAAACCCAGACTAAGCTACTGAAAACAGAAACCATGTGAATGAGAGGCCTTGCAGAAGAGAAACAAGTTGCCTCAGCCAACGGCCAGTCCAATGAGCCCAGCCTTATGGGGCCATCTAGGATTCTTCAACCCAGTAGTTTCAGCCAAGGTGATTATCAAATCATGTGAAATAGAGGCTAGTTCTCCTGGATAAGCCCTGTTCAAATTCCTGACCAAATAGAAGCAATGGTTGTTGCTTCAAACTATTAAGTTAGGGAGTGGCTGCTAAATAGTAACAGATAGCTCTTCACAGACAGGGAAAGCTGGTATACGGTGAAGCTGACAATTGGCCTGTCACAGGAAGAAGTTGGCAGATGTGGGCAGTTAGGCTTCAGAACCTGTACTCATACCCGTCTTGTCACATTACCTCTCAAAAAGTGGGTAATGGAAATGCCATCCCCTCATAGAACAGAGGAACTAAAAAGAGGACAGATGCTGGTCGGTGCTGGATACTGCAAGTTCTGAGGGGATATGAATACAAAGGCCCCAAGATCCCAGTACCCACACTTAATGGTTTTTACTCATCCCATAGTCCAGATCTCATGTACCCCATTCATCAGTCCCCAGGGTCTGAGCAGATTATTCCCAGAGCCAAGATCAGACCTTGCTCTTGGATTTACACAGCCTAGTTTGGAAGTCTTGTGACTGGAAAAATGCAGCTTCTTGGCTCCAAGAGACAATCAACATAGGGAAACTTGTTTTAAAAATATAATAAAAGACTCACTGGGTTCCTTTGGCCATCACATAGCTCTTGCAACACCCCCTGGATGAGTTATGTGCAAATGAATCAGAAACATGCGCTCCAAGTAATCAGCGCAAGATGTACTGGGCAGATGCATTTCCAGTTTTGCCCTGACCTGACATCTGAGAGAGCTGCTAGGACGCTCTGCCAAACATCACCAGGGTGTGCCCAGTTGAGAGACAAACAGCCCCTTCCTTTTGTGTCACTGATGGAGAAGTTTCGAATTCAATTCTCTTTCACATCCAGAGGAAGCTGCCCAGTTTATAGTAGGTCTGGGCAGCGGCCTTCTGTGGTCCAGAGTGTGGCCTTAAATTCCAAAGCATACTCAGGCTGCACCAGGCTAACTGCATCATCCCTTTTTGGCATCCGGTGCCCAGAAGGGCAACATCAGCTTTATTTCATGCTACCACCATCACCCTGGTCTTGTAAGCATTCCTGGAATATTTGTAAATAATTATGATGCTTTGAGTTATCCCCAAAGAAAGAAAAAGAGAAGAGAGAAAAATATATCATGCCTATTGTAACCCTGTGGTATGCCAGAAACGGATGGTTGATGGAGAGTGACAGTGACCAGGAAGCTTTTACAATCCTAAAAGGAAAGATGGGCACATCTGAGTGGTGCTAATACAGGTTCTGACCTGAAAATGCTGAGTTCTTTGCAGGCATGAACTTTCCCCTCGGCAGTCTAGCCCTACCCTGCCTGCAGACAGACAGAACAACTGAGCCACAACAATCGTCTGCAAGGCTATTAAGGGTCTTGGAAGGGAGAAGCTGCCAAGAGCCAAGCAAGCCTGCAATTATGATAATGAAATCAGTCTCTGGGTAGGAGATAAGGGGGAATATGCCCAATGGTCTTGGTATTCCATTTGTATTCAGACTGGAGTCAAAGGGATTGCCTAAACAAAACATGCCCTGCAATTTCTCCAAGCTGGGAATAAAAACAATTTTATGTTTTAAACTATTACCGTCAATATGAGTTTTTATTTTATTATTTTTTTCAAACTGCTGCTCAGATCCAAACAAAATAGATTTATTGCCTGTCTAGGCAATGAGTAACAAAACACGAATTTACTCCAAAAACTCTATCAGTGACTAAATCTCAACAGCTTAAAGGTTTCTTTTTCCCCTTTAATTTCTAGCCATTGCCCCAACTGAATTAAAAACAAAAAAACAAAAACCACATAAACCTTTGGATCTACACTCCTCTACATTTAATACTGTGGAAACCTCATACTTCTTCTGTTATCAAAAGGAGAAATCTAATCTTGAAACTAAAATTTCATAGGCATCCAATTAAAAAAACTTAATGAGCATGATCAATGACTTCTCAAACGGTAGGATTAGTTTTACATTTCCCACTGATTTCATTCCATTTACATGTTCCCTACCATCAAAGAGTCTGTTTATAAAGATTTCTTGAATACGATGTCAATGTGAAGAACTGATGTGTGGGAGTGAGCCCAAATATTTACAAGCTTGATAAAGACTCTAGATTTTACCATTTTTTTTCTACTCTTAGATATACATAATTGGAATTTGTTCCCTGTGGACACTTCCATACTTTGAATCAAATAAAAAGATAGAAGAGGGGGCAGGTGGTGGTACACCTGGTTAAGCACACACTACAGGTCACAAGGACTCAAATTCAAGCCCCTGGTCCCCACCTGCAGGGGGAAAGCTTCATGAGTGGCGAAGCAGGGCTGCCTCTCTCCCTCTCTATTTCCACTTTCCCTCTCAATTTTTGTCTCTATCCATTAATAAATAAATAATTAAAAAAAAAAAGTTAAAAAGAGAGAGAGAGAGAGAAGAGACTTGTTCAAAAGACCAAGACCAACTTCTGGCTCTTTAGTGATTAAGAAAGAGAGTACAAAGTAGATGCCAACTGGGGAATTTTGTTCAAAGTCACGAAATGAGGATCCTATGCAATACCATCAACTTATTTCATCCACTTGGTAGTTAAAACATTTATTAGAAATACACTCTTGCTCAAAAAAGCATATATGGAAAAGATACATTGGGGAATGAATATAATTATTAATTAAGCTTATAATAAATGAATGCCAATGATACTATGCCAGTCCCTGTTCAGGCGCCATTTGCCAGTCCCTGTTCAGGGCGCCATATGCTGGGCTGGGCTAACTTCATGGGTGGTAGAGAGATGACCAAGGACTCATGGCTAAGCTGGGAAGCAGTATCTCGTTTATTAATCAGATACATGGCCTTTTATGCATCTCTTCACCGGAAGTGACAAGGCAAAGGAAATGACTAGGAGAGGGGGTGGAGCA
The DNA here is from genome assembly GCF_950295315.1 of Erinaceus europaeus. Lineage (NCBI taxonomy): Eukaryota > Metazoa > Chordata > Mammalia > Eulipotyphla > Erinaceidae > Erinaceus > Erinaceus europaeus. Next base: position 61,248,649 of record NC_080162.1, read on the forward strand.
AAAAAAGAGTGCGAACAGAACATAGAAAGCTTCCATCTAACCAGTGGGGATTAAACCAATACCCTGCAGGCAGGGTGGGACCCAGGTAAAACAGTGGTTATGTAAATAGACCACATCGTAAGTAATAAAAGCGAACCTAATGTGATGATCAAAACAGAAGGTCTTGTAAGCAGAATTTAGAAGCATACCAACAATACTACAGAAGTACTGATATTCTGAACTCAGTATAATTTTCCAAAATGCTCTAGCTCACTGGTTTGTCAAGCCTTGTGATTAGGAGTAACTGAGTAGACAGGGATCAGCTTTCCCAGAGAGGAAAGTGAGACCCAGGAGGTAAAGTGATTTCCTCAGGAACACAGATTACCAAGGGACATGAACACAGTCTCTAGTGAGGGGTTAGGCCCTGGAGTAGGTTACCCTTTCTTTGACTGACCTGGCTACAGAAGGAACATAGAAGGAATTATGGAATATATGTTCCTTTTTTCTCAGACCCACTGTTGGCAAAACAAAAAAACCTCTGGCAACATCAGTTAAAATGTGAACCTTAAGATTTGAGATGTGTTGGACCAAATATTACTACTTGTGCAACACAAGTTAGACCCAAACTTCAGGTAAAGAAGTTGGTTTGGAGAATTTGGGTTCCCAAAGTGAACACCAAGGATGACGTAGAAATGGTTTCCAAGCTAAGTCTTCTGCTCCCCAGTGATTTTCTTTTTCTTTTCTTTTATTTTATTTTATTTTATTTTATTTTATTTTATTTTATTTATTCCCTTTTGTTGCCCTTGTTGTTTTACTGTTGCAGTTATTATTGTTGTTGTTGTCGTTGTTGGATAGGACAGAGAGAAACGGAGAGAGGAGGGGAAGACAGAGAGGGGGAGAGAAAGATAGATACCTGCAGACCTGCTTCACCGCCTGTGAAGCGACTCCCCTGCAGGTGGGGAGCCGGGGTTCGAACTGGGATCCTTATGCCAGTCCTTGTGCTTTGCGCCACCTGCGCTTAACCCGCTGCGCTACAGCTCGACTCCCCTCCCCAGTGATTTTCTACATACTTCCTGAATCCCCATCATTATCACCAAATAGCATTTACCAGTTTGGGAAGTTTATCATCTTCTTGAACCAGAGCTAAGCATGTCCATGAGAGATGTCAGTGGACCTTCTTAGTAGTATTGTCTTATACAGGAATCATATGAGGATACTGAAGCACAGGAAAGTTGAGTCACTTATGTGAAACTACAGAGCTCAGGCTTAGATGACTAAATGGTGGCACCAGATCCTAAAATGTAGGTCAGTGGACTAAGTAGCTCATGTTTTGAACAGCAGGGCCCACGAGAAGCTGAATAATACAGAGCTGGCCCCATAGGTGTGAGGGTCCTTGTCTTGGACACTGATATGTCTTGGTTCTTTCTTATATCTGTGATTCCAAAAGTATTTTAGGGTAAATGGAGGAGGAAAAAAATAAAAAATAGAAGCACGTACAGTACAGTATTTTTAGCTCTACTCAACTTATCTGATTATATCTGGTGGCATTCAAGAGGCCTAAGGCCATGTAAATAAGTCTGTGTAAGGAAAAAAAAAAGGTCTTTAGATAACTTTTTAAAATTTTCCCTCTGTGGAAGAAAAGAAATAAGTACTCTGGTTGAAGTGGATACTAATCTCAGCATGATCCAGAAAAGAGAAATATTTGGTTGTGAATAGCTACTGTGGTAATGAATTGATGCAGTAAGCCTAATAATGAGTTTATTTTAGAGATTTTTGTTTTTGCTATCAGGCCATCAGCTGTAGACTAAAAAACTCAGCTGAGGAGGGATACTAAATTCATGTTTAACTTTTCCTGAGGAACTTTTCTTTCTCCATCCCTTCTTTTCTTCCTTCTTTCCTCTTTCTTTCTTTCTTTCTTTCTTTCTTTCTTTCTTTCTTTCTTTCTTTCTTTCTTTCTTTCTTTCTTTCTTTCTTTCTTTCCTGAATGACTCTTAAAAACAAATCCCAAAACCCAGCTTCCGGTATTGTTTTAAATTTAATATGGAGATTTGGTTCAGGAGTCTGAGGCTCTTTCTTTCTATTTTGCAAATTATTGTTTTTTTTCTCCCCTTACTTCCATGGCCTAAAGCAGTCTTAAAATGGAGAGTCCGACTGCGACAAAGTTGTGTCTCCCCCCAACCCCCCCATACACACAAAGGGTTAAAAACGAAAAGCAGGGTTTTTTGAAGGATTTCCCTTCCTAAAAGTTAAGAGGCCCAAGAAAGATTGGGGAGGGAGGGTGTGCAGGAGGGGGGCTTGCCTGGGTTAGGCTCAGCAATGCCAGTTTGGAAAGGTGTGGGCCATTTGGCAGGAGTGACAAGGGACCCTGCCTGGAGCGTGGGAAAATTTTCCTGACACTGAAGGGGTGGGAGAGGGGGGCTGAGTTGGTGTGTGTGGGGAGTTAGGCAGAAGGGTATCAAATTCCTGTTCAGTTCCCCAGCTCCAGTCAAAGGTAACTAGGTAGGGGTGAGGGGCCGGTTGCTAGAGAAAGGAGACAAGACCAGTGCTCCTGGCAGCTGAAGCAGACCCAGGCAGGCTATGCCCTTCATCTGTCCTCACTCTGCTCCCCAGGGAGAGAAAATGTTTTGATGGGGCCCAGGGTCACCAGTGGACTGTCTGCTTGGCTGAATTGGCCTGTGTCAAACCAGTGGATTTCAACAAAAGAGCAGTGCTCTAAGAAAGGGGCAAGGGCTGCCAACACACAACCACCACCCCCTTTTTTTAGAAAACACTTCATCTTTTAAAAGACCACCGGGGAGCTGGTTTACTCAAGTGCACTGGTGCATGGGGCTGCCTGGGGACAGTGGTGTGTGTGTGTGTGTGCGCGCGCGCACATGGGCACATGCACATACAGAGGCCTGTGGTTCTAGCAATAGCAGCTGCTTTGCTCATTTCTTTGAACATATTTTTCTTTTTTTAGATATTTATTTATTTATTCCCTTTTGTTGACCTTGTTTTTTATTGTTGTGGTTATTATTGTTGTTATTGATGTTGTTGTTGTTGGACAGGATAGAGAGAAATGGAGAGAGGAGGGGAAGACAGAGGGGGAGACTTGAAAGATAGACACCTGCAGACCTTCTTCACCGCCTGTGAAGTGACTCCTCTGCAAGTGGGGAGCCGGGGGCTCGAACCAGTATCCTTAATCCGGTCCTTGCGCTTTGTGCCATGTGTGCTTAACCCACTGCACTACCACCCAACTCCCAACATATTTTTTTCTTTGAACATATCTGAACATACATTTGTTTCTGATTAACCAACATTAACCTTTTTGATCCTATAAAGAGAAGATTAGAAAGGTAGTTCAACTTTCTTTCCTTTTGGGCTAATATGTTATTAAAGCACAAGACTCCCCACCCCCTTTGATACTGTTTGGGGAAGGTTAAAAGACACAGGGAATGTATGAAGCAGATATGGAATGAAAGATAGTGGTGGCTAGTCTTTCTTTTTTCTTTTTTTTTTTTTTTTCAGTTTAATAATATCTAGGTTGGAGTTTTGTTAGTATCTACAGTTCTGATATTTGGAGATATGGGGAGACCTACACTACACTGTTGGGAATTCTATAGGGTGTGATCTTTACTCTCCAAAGGGTAACCCAAGAAAGGTAAGGGTGCTTTGAAGAAGTGGCCCTGTCCCTTTACTATGCTGTACTACAAAGCATACTGTTTGGAAATAGCACCTATATGTGAGCTTGCTCCTGTGCTGAGGTAAGGGTAAGACCTTAGAGGAACTGCCAGAGTGAATCTCATGTATGACTGTCCACAATTCATGGTTTGCGTGGTGAGACTTACTGGGTTCCCATCTCTCAGGAAGCCAGACAACTGTCTGGGCCTTTGGTTCCCATGTGCATGGGAGAAACTTTACAAGTGGTGAAGAAGTTCTGCAGATTCTCTCTCTCTTTCTAACTCTATTTCCCCCCTCAATTTCTCTCTGTTTGTCAAATAAAAATAAAATAAAATCAATTTAATTGCAAACTTGGTGGCACCACCTACTTCATTATGTACAAATCTGTCTTGTAGACTGGAGGAGGTAGTTGCTCTGTTCTTTTTGGAAAAAGAATCTGGATTTCTAAGCTCTGCAGACCCTATACACCTCTGTATCATTATTCTTTCTTGACCCTTAGGTAATATTTTTAAAAGGTCCCAAGTGGGAATTTACTGACTAATGGTTTCACCTGAGTGGAAGAAGGGGGAGTTGGGAAATTCTCTTCAAACTTTGATTCTCAGTTGGAGCCTCATGCACTTAGTAGCTTTTCAACAAGGCAACACTCTCCCTAAAGCCTTCCACTCCCTCACATCCAGACCTTTTCTTATAATTACTCATGAGTAATTTAAAAATGCATTACAGTAATAGTTCACTTCTTAATATTAATCCCCACAGTGACATTTCATATTAATTATTTTCTAGGAAATAATGTGATCCACAGAAAGCTTAAAATTGTTTTGGAGGGCACCATTGGGGTTCTCAAACCATAAAACCTACAAACAGGGAAAATCATTTCCTGCAGATGAAGGCATGATGGGGAGCAATGTTGAATGTTGATGCCTGTTCCTTCTCCTTCCTTCCTTCCTTCCTTCCTTCCTTCCTTCCTTCCTTCCTTCCTTCCTTCCTTCCTTTCTTTTTTTTAAATATTTATTTTATTTATTTATTCCCTTTTGCTGCCCTTGTTGTTTTATTGTTGTAGTTATTATTGTTGTTGTCGTTGTTGGATAGGACAGAGAGAAATGGAGAGAGGAGGGGAAGACAGAGAGGGGGAGAGAAAGATAGACACCTGCAGACCTGCTTCACCGCCTGTGAAGCGACTCCCCTGCAGGTGGGGAGCCGGGGTCTGAACCGGGATCCTTATGCCGGTCCTTGTGCTTTGCGCCACCTGCGCTTAACCCGCTGCGCTACAGCCCGACTCCCCCCTTCCTTCCTCCCTTTCCTTCCTTCCTTTCTTCCTTCCTTCCTTCCTTCCTTCCTTCCTCCCTCCCCTCCTTCCCTTCCTTCCTTCCTCCCTTTCCTTCCTTCCTCCTCTTCCTTCCTTCCTTCCTTCCTCCCTTTCCTTCCTTCCTCCTCTTCCTTCCTTCCTTCCTTCCTCCTCTTCCTTCCTTCCTTCCTTCCTCCCTTTCCTTCCTTCCTCCTCTTCCTTCCTTCCTTCCTTCCTCCCTTCCTTCCTTCCTTCCTTCCTTCCTTCCTTCCTTCCTTCCTTCCTCCTCTTCCTTCCTTCCTTCCTTCCCTTTTTATTTTTCTTCATGCCTTCTTTTTTCTTTTTCTTTCTTTTTTTTTGTCAATCTACACTCCCCCCCTCCCAGTCCTTTGTTCTTTATCAGAAAGCCATGTGGCCACTTCCTGGAGGGAAAGCAGTGGAGTGAAAGTTCTATTTTTCTAATTCATCAACTGGAACAATCCAAGACTCATCAAAGATTACTTGGGTCATGCAGTGATTTCTGCACATGGGTTTTCAAAGCGTCACCTGACCTCTACAACATCTTTCTCTCCCGTGTCATAAACACTGTCCTAGCCTGTATCTGCTCATCCATTTTGAGCTGCCAGTTGTGGAGTACAATAATTTTCCCTCCTGTGTCTCTACAATCCTCTGGCATTGTTTTAGGTAATACTTGAGGTCTTCAGACCAATGTCATTTCCAAGAGGGAAAAGACCTTAGATTTCTTAATTGCTCAGGGCCAACACTGTCATTTTACATGTGACAGTGAATGGTCAGTATATCCTCTCTGGCTTGTGCTGTCAGTGACAGTATTTAGTCACTATGACATTAGTGCTATGGCTAAAACAACTCTGGCCACAGAAATTTGATGTGAAATGCTGAGATTGTTGGTCTCGAGAGAATTACGGATGAGTTGCTTGGGAGTCATCCTCAGAAACTTTCTACCATGAAAGCTAACTGGAATTTGATGCAGTGCATAGTAATAAGAAAATGCTGCCTCTCCACAAATGAAATACATTGAGAATAGAACTAATACAGAATCAGGCAGGTGAGAGCATGAACTCTATAGCAGTTAGGTTGTCTGGGGGAGAGGAGAGACTGCACAGCTGTCAAAGGGGATCTTCTCCGGGAAGACTCAGCAAGACAAAAGCAAAATTCAAAACTAGCAATTTTTCTGAAATGTCAGTGGTAGAGTGAGTATTCTTGGGGACCATAAGCCTGGATTTGAGCTCCACAACTACAATTAATTTGACATGTGACCATGGGGAAACTCTAACTTCCTGAGTACTAGTGGGATTACTGATGATATCCAGAAAGTGACCTGGGCTTCATCTCTCACAGGAATGTGTTGGAATAGTCATATTGGATCAACATCTGCTTTGTGTATCTGGTGCTATTTCAGTAGAGATAATGAGTGTTGTTGTTTTCAGTCCAAAGCACCCCGGCCCTTTGCCTGCCCATACTCTCAGTTCATCCCATCCCATCCCATCCCATCCCATCCCATCCCATCCCATCCCATCCCATCCCATCCCATCCCATCCCATCCCATCCCATCCCATCCCATCCCATCCCATCCCATCCCATCCCATCCCATCCCATCCCATCCCATCCCAGTAGCAATCTTTTCCTTAGGAGTTTCTCTATCACTTTCCTTTCTTTCTTTCTAGTCACTTACACTTCAGAGACACTGAATTATTATCATCTCCTGAAGGGACATGGTGTCCAAGGTCAACTTAGAGAAGAACCTCAGAGAGTACCTTCCTCAGAACCTCTAAAATCACACCAGACTTTTCTCAGTCTCTTTGAATCCTAGGCTGGTTCCTTCAGATAACTACTCATTTTTCATCATTTTCTGGACATAATGCTTTCTTTTGTTTTCATATTTAAGTGTCTCTGAAATTAGGACATATGATATAATCATCAGCATCATATCTTAATTGTGTTTTTATAGTTCATGAAAAATGGCACATTCATAATATACAACAGGCTATATCACATGGATAAAATGGTAACATCATTTTTTTTTTGTCATAGCAGGTACCTCATCACTAAGGGATGAGTTTTTTCAAACAGAAAGAGAGGGAAAGTCACTACAACACTCAAGCTCCTTGAGTGCATTGGGTCTGGGCTCAAATCTGGGTTGCACATATGGCAAAACAGGTATACTACACAAGTGATCTATTTTGCCAGCCTTGTAACAGAATTCTCAACACAAAAATAACATGTCCATAACGAGTGGGATTCATTAACTGGTGAAGAAGAAAAGTGAAATCAGATCAGGAAAAAAGAAAGGAAGGAAGGAAGAAAAAAGATGAATAATTTGTTTTGTCCACCTTCTTGCTGCCAAGCCTTACCTGGATATTTGGATTCTGCCCATTGATATCAGCTTTGGAAAGATCTGGAAAGTTTGGTAGGTCAAGAAGAAAGGATCTGGGACCATCTCTTTGCAATGAAGGATGCTCAGCCTCTGGCTGGAATCGCTGTCGGGGGAAGGGTTGGTGGGCTGCTTGGTGACCTGGATGCTCCTCTGGAACTTCTTTGGAGAGAGGAAAGCTGGTTTCTGATGCAGAGTCACTTTCCACATTGAGGTTTTTCTAAAAATAAAAACAAAGACTAAGCAAACAAATAAATAGGAGACACAGGATTAAAAAACACCAACTTTAAGAGATCACTAAATTCAGGAGTAAGCTTACTTGTAGTGGTTAAAACCAATCCAGGATAGTATTCCTTACTCATTTCCATTCTCCATGGCTTGGTTTCTCCATCTTCAGAATGCAAAATCATCAGGAAACTTTTTCACAGTCTGATATTTGCGGCTATTTTAATGGTGGTTGAGTTATAAACTATTTAGCATATCAATACACAAGTGATGTTTTGAAGGAGAGTAAGTCCTCATTTAGGACTGGAATCACATTTATTCTTTTTAAAATTTTTATTTACTTATTTTTACTAGAACACTGCTTAGCTCTGGCTTATGGTGGTACTGGGGATTGAACCTGGGACCCTTAGTACCTCAGGCACAAAAGTCATTTTGCATAACCATGATGCTAGCGCCCCAGTCACAAATCATGGTTTCAATCTCACAGCCTCAATTGATTAAGAACTTTGGTTTCACTTGTAGCCCTGTATCTAGAGTTTTTCTATGATGTGCATCTTGAAGCAAAAAAATAAGACACAACTGGATAAAATATTTGAGTCAAAGTATTGATTGCATTTTACTATTTATTCATCAACCTGGCTAGTCATCCATCCAACTAATCAGTATGTGCTAATCACAAGCTAGACAGAGAAGATCAGCCATGGTCAAAGTAGACTTGGGTCCTATATCTAGGAACTACATTAATTTATTCCTATTTGTTATCAGTGATTAAATAATGGTTTACAATATTATAAGACGATAGGGATATATCAATAGTTCCATACTTCATCCACTACCAAAATCTGATCCCTTCACCCCACAGGATAACCCTGGTAGTTTTCAAAGTCTCAAGACAGTGTGGTCACTTTTCCCCCCTAAATTAATGTACTTCAATTTCCTATATAAGAATTACATTTAGCTGGGGTGCATAAGGAATCAATATTCCAATAAATAAATAAAAGTACAGCAGAGAGAAAGAAAAAAGAAAATGAGAGGGGCCTTGAACAAAGATAGGTAGTTAAGGAAGATCTTTTTAAGAGCATGAAGATATGCCCTGCAAGGAAGATCTGGGGCAAGAATATTCTAGCAGAGGAAATAAGTGAAACCAGTCCTGAGATGAGGCTGGACTTGGCTCATTTGCAGAACAGAAAGAAGGCCAGTGTAGCTGGTATGGAGTAAAGACTAGAAAAGTGTTATTATGTGAGGATGGGGAGCTAAAGAAAAAGTGATATTTATGAAATCAGATACTTTTATTCTGAAAAGTACAAGTTTTTTTTTTTCTCCAGATAGTGAAAAATGTCTCTATTTAGTTGTCACTGGGGAAAATTATTCTAGTAATTTAAGAGAGTACAAATTGTCAGACTTCTTTCCCAAACCAACTCCTCTGTCTCCTTGGATCTCTTACTGGAGGTTTCCTCCATCCCTTCAGAGATAGCATTTTCATGCTCACTTGGGAAGGGATAGAATTTCATCAATGTTTGGGTCAGTGGTTAATGTTGTTGTTATTCTTGGGCATGCTTTGGGGATTGGGAGTGTATGTTCCAGCACACTGTCTCCACATATACTCCATGCCCTCTTCCTCAGTGCCTTTGACCTAGCTCAAGGGTTATATCTGGTGTCAAAACACTCCTGACTAAGCACTGAAGGTCAAGAACAGACCAAAGATGAAACATGTGCAGTTCATAGATATCTTCTTCGAGAGGGAACCTGAGGGAATGGATTTTTCTGTATCTCTGAAACAAAAACAGGGCTATGGGATAAATTTGCTGACACACAGGCAACCTTTGTGAAGGTCAAGGAGGTCAAGAGCAGGACTGAGACGGGGAACACATCTTTTCTCTTCTTTATTTTATTATTATTTTCATTTTTTATTTTTCTTATATTTGATAGGACAGAGAGAAATTGAGAGGGTAAAATAGCACTGCTTCACTGCTTGTAAAGCATCCCCCCCTGTAAGTGAGGATCAGAGTGCTCAACTGGGTGAGCCACTACCTGGGTCCTCTGTCTCCTCTTTAACACATGCATTTACAGAGAGGGAGACAGGCTGCTCTTCGTCTTGTTCCTCACTCTACATCACCCCCCCCCAAACAATCAACTGGGGACAGTGTCTTTGTTCACTTTCCAAGTCACCTCTCTTCACAGATGTATTATTGGCTGATCCACCTTTATAGAGAGAATTTCCCTGGCATTGCTTGATACGGCAGAAGTCAAATGTACTATGCTGACTTACTCTGGAACAGAGAGAAATGAGAGAGAAAGAAATCCATAAGTAGACAAAGTTGTGCTGCCCTTCAGCCACCAAGTTGCAGACCCTATTATGATTTTATCCTGACTTCCCTGGGCAGATGACCTCACCAATCTGCCTTGGGACCTCACTGCTTCAGAGCCTTCCTCACTAGGGAAAGACAGAAACAGGCAGGAGTGTGGATCAAACTGCCAATGCCCATGCCTAACAGAGAAGCCATTACAGAAGCCAGACCTTTTACCTTTTGCACCCCCAAAACAATTTTGATACAGATTCCAAATTGGGGACAAGATGAACAGAGGGCTCTCAACTCCAGCTCTATCAGGAATCAGAGAGAGAGAAAGGTGAAAAAAGGGAGGGAAATTTGGATGTAATAACCGACGTACCGATGGTTATAGAAATAATAGTTGAGGGGGTCGGGTGGTAGTGCAGAAGGTTGAGTGCACATGGCATGAAGCACAAGGACTGGTGTAAGGATCCTGGTTGGAGCCCCTGGCTCCCCACCTGCAGGGGCATTGCTTCACATGTGGTAAAGCAGGTCTGGAGGTGTCTATTTTTCTCTACTTCTATCTGTCTTCCCCTCCTCTGTTGATTTCTCTTTGTCCTATCCAATAGCAATAATAACAATAAGGGCAACAAAATGGAAAAAATAGCTTCCAGGAACAGTGGATTTATGTAGGCACTGAGCCCTAGCAATAACCCTGGAGGCAAAAAAAATAATAAGTAATAGTTGACCTATATTTGCAATCTTGGGAGAATAGCTATAGTTTATAGTGGAGGGAGTGGAGATCAGAACTATGGTGGTGGGAACAGTGCGAAGTTGTACACTTATTACCTTGTAATTTTGTAAATTAATATTACGTCACTCATAAAAAAGTATATAAAGTTGTAAGACTTCTCTGTCACACTCCAAAGGTTGATAACTGAATGCAATATTCACTTGAGTTTCTCCCTGTAGCCCCAACTCTAAAACTTCTACAACAGTGTAAGTAGAGACAGGGAGCTCATTAGAATGAGTTTGGCAGTTGCTTGTCAATTTCCTGAGAGACCACCTGCAAATCAAATGTTAATTTCTTTTTTTAAAAAAATTAAATTTATTGGATAGAGAAAGCAAAAAATCGAGAGGAAGGGGGTGAGAGAGAGAGAGAGAGACACCTGCAGCACTAATTCACCACTCGAAAAGTCCTGCAGGTGAGGACTGAGAGTTTGAACCTGGGCCCCTGCGCATTGTAACCTGTGCTCAACCAGGTGTGCCACCACCTGGCCCCTTCAACTGCTAATTTCTTTGTAGCAACTGGGATATACTGCTGAATTGGGTTAAAAATGGAGTTCACTTTCCATTTTCCTGTGGTATAGTGTACTTCCTATTCCTAAAACTTATATTTAATTAAAATTTGTTTTGTTTTTCACTAGAGCACTTCTCAGCTCTGGCTTACTGTGGTGTTGGTATTGGACCTGGGACCTTAGAGCCTCAGGCATAAGAGTTGTTTCACATAACCATTATACTATCTCCCCAGCCCTAAAACTTGCATTTTTAAAAGAAGAGATAGGTAATGCACTTGTGTTATTACGGGGTATTTTGCTTGAATGGCTGAGAAAACAAAAACTGAATTTAACTGGTTACTTGATTTGACTCTGGAATGTTTCCTGGTAGGAGATACATCACCACAGTGTGATCACTTAAACTTCTGTGGCCCAGTGATTCTCCACGTAAAACAGAGGAAAATAAAAAAGTCTATAACCTTTTAGTGAGGTGGTCAAGAGGACTCAGCTTGGGTTGGATCTACATGGGGAAAAAAAGAATGCAGAGCTGGGGCAATTGGTTGGACAGCTCAGGCCACAAGTGCCTTTGCCAGGAATAGACTGGGAATAAAGTATATCTTGGCTTGAGTTATGCACACAATTGTGGCATTTCTCCATCTATCTCCAATTCTTACAAGCTCAGTGTTTCTAAAGCATTTGAGAAATGGACAGTAATAAAAAAAAAAAGTTCTCCATGATCTGTGAAATATCTCTCCCATCTTTTCTCAAATGTGCTTATGTGAAAGTCTTGACTGCAAAGGCACACCTCAAACTGCCTGGAGGCTGGGTATTGTAGAATAGGAGAAATGTGTCTAAGAATGGCTCATGTAAAATGACAATCCACTTCGTCCAATGAAAAGCAAGATTCTGGGTAGCCATTACTTGAGGGAGTCTAAAGTTTAAATATAAGGGAGGAGATGGAAAAAGGGATCTGCTGACAGTGTAGGAAAAGAGTATTCCCTATCTTTGTCAAAGTGACACACCATGTATCTTTCTTGCTGAGGCCCTGTAAGAGGCCTTGGTTGATGGACATCATTCCATGTATCATCAAGCTCCTTCTGAGTGTATTTATTTATTTATTTTAAATATTTATTTATTTATTCCCTTTTGGTGCCCTTGTTGTAGTTATTGTTGTTACTGATGTTGCCGTTGTTGGATAGGACAGAGAGAAATGGAGAGAGGAGGGGAAGACAGAGATGGAGAGAGAAAGATAGACACCTGCAGACCTGCTTCACCACTTGTGAAGCGACTCCCCTGCAGGTGGGGAGCCGGAGCTCGAACAGGGATCCTTCCTCTGGTCCTTGCGCTTTATACCACGTGCGCTTAAGCCGCTGTGCTACTGCCCGACTTCCCGGAGTGTATTTATTTTTATGTGTGTGAGAGAGAGTCATCGATTGGTATGCTGCTCAGTTCTGGGACATGTGGTGTGGGAATCAAATCTAGGGTGCCAGCCTTGCAATTTCTTGCTCTTTTCTTTCTTCCCTTCCTTCTTCCTCCCTCCCTTTCTCCAACCTGCCTGCCCACCTTGAGTGTTCCATTTAAATTATTCTAGCTGAGTGAAGATTCTCTGGAAGTGTGGATCTCAACAAAGAGGACTTAAATAATTTGTGTTTTGCTCAGGAAATTAAATCCTTTTTAAAAGATGTCAACTTAGTAAGTCCAGGAATTGAAGAAAATAAATATCACCATTCTTCCCAAGGTTCTGCAAAGTTCAATAGCTAAAATCAAGTGACATTATGAAACCTGCTTAGATTAGGGAAATGTTTCTTTGCCTACAGGGTGTCTTTGATATGATTTTTAATTTGTGATAATGCTATAGCTATACTAGTAGTAGTCTTTCAAATTTTGGGAGAAATAGAACGAACGCTTGTTTATACACATGCACTGTTCAGCTTCTGAGTGGTCAAATTATCTGGCTGCTGCTTGATGTGCTCTATCTTTGGGCAAGGTACTTATCCTTCCATTATTTTATAGCTTATTCTTATAAAACAGGAATAAATAATAACAACAAAACAACAATAACAGTAATAAAAATAATAAAAGACTCAATACTCATGTAGCCTAGTATTTTACTTCAGATGATAGTTATTGTGGTATTGCAATTTCCTTCTCACTATGCACATCCCTATTTTTTACTTGATATTTGTTTCAGGAGGCAATATGTCTGTGGAAACTATGTTTCTCAGCATCCACTGTTGCTAGGGGTGAGAGATTTGTCCTCACCAGAAGAAACCAGAGTTTCTTGGACAAATGGCTGATTCTAGAACTTGAGACAAGGGAGGTATATTTGGGATTTACTTTTCCAGAAAGCAAAGACACTTATGGATATTTATAATCCTCTCAAAGGAATATAGAAATGGGTCCTAACGTATACATAAAGATTAGACATTTGGGTGTCATAAAGAAAAAAGCTTACAGTTGACTAACACATACCAAATCTATGCAAATCTATGGAACTACAATGATTCTCACAAGTGAAGGTCAGAAAGAAATATATTTTGCCACCCTTTGAGGTAGCTATTATAAAATTCCTTACTTTGGATATTAGAATTAAGAAGGAAAGGTTTTTTTCTGAAGAAATAATGTTTCAGCTAAGATTGAAAATGAGAGTAAGCAGGGAGAGCATGTGATGAGAAAGAGAGAGACCATTGGATACATCCGTCCTCGTGAAAGAAACAGAGGATGCAGAAGCTCTGGTGCATGATGGGAACTGACCAATAGAGCCAAAGGAGAGCAGAACTGGAATGAAGCTAGTGTTTGAATTGGGGATAGTCTTCTACCTTTGTAAGAGATCACTGAGTTAAATAATACACACACCCAGATGTCCCCACTCACTAAATGTTAGTCTGAAAATTAATTAATATTGTTACACTTTTCCACCAGGCCACTACTTCCTTGATGCCATTTTCTAGGCCATCTGGAGATGCACTGAAGCTATATAGTACTGAAATCTCCTTCCTGCTTTCACTAACCCTAGGAAAACACCAACAACATGAACTGAGAAGAGAACATCTCATTTGTAGACTAGGTATAAGTTCTAAGATAACTGGTCCAGGTCTTGTATCCACTCTCCAGTATAACACTGACTCAAGAACAAAATTGGCCAACCATCTTCAGCTACAACATGGCCAGAGCCACTCATTTTGTCTGTCCTGAAGAACAAGGTGGATTGTCATAATCTTGTCAAGGTCAAAGTATTAACACTGGTCAGGGCTCACCAAAAGGATCATTTGGTAGGCAGAGAATGAGGGAATGTGTCTCTGGAGAAAAAAGCCACCAGGCAAATGAAGGTAATCAAAGGGGATGAGGAAACTGGAAAAACTGCTAAGGCACGATTGTCTCTTTGCAAACAGTCACCTGTCTTATTCTGCAAACGCCAGCCAAAGATTGTTGTGTGAAAAACAGGGCTGACTCTACTACCACTTCTAGAACCCCCAGAAGAGGCACAAATGAGCAACAAATTGTGGCTGGCTAAGACAGTTTGAATGCTTTTGCTTAAAAAAAAAAAAGGCTGTGGTAACTCTTCTCAGATTAACACAACCAGGCAGACTACTTGGAGGCTGACGAGATGGCAAATTTCTGTAGGGCACAGAGCAGGCCATATCTGCAATCTCTAACCCCCCACACTCTTAATTCCACTAGCTCAGGGGGCACGAATAAGTACTAGTTGATGATAATGATGGCTGTGAGCCTAGTCAGATTTTGTTTTAATTAGGCTCAGGCTACAGGCCTCATTACCCCTAATGTGGCTTTTATGTGGGATTCTAAAAGCGAAAAAAAAAAAAAATCCAGGAATCTTCTATTGAAGATATTAAAGAAGATATTATTAGCAATGCTTTTGGTCTCATAGACTTTGAACAACAAACAACAGAGATTATAATTAACGTCACTGCAGCTCTCTCCTTAAGACATACTAACAATATAGCTAATTAGCAATATGTCCTCATTTGGGGCTGGACATCTGCATATTATTATCGACAATGCCGGTTTCCTTTTCCAGATTAAAGGAAGCCATGCTACACCCAAGCATATGGCTATGCTCCCTCCACATTAAAACACTTCGTTTTCTTCTACCCATGGTAAACACACTTGGGGCTTTATCTGTGCTGGGCATCGTTTTTTTTTTTTTTTTTTTTTTTTGGTCTGGAACACGTCCACACGTCTAAAAATAAGTTCAAGAATGCCATTGGTGGTATTTCAAAGGGAAGAGCAAAAGTTTCCCCATTTGGGAAGATAAAAAGATAAAAGAACACACTGATTATCTTCACACATGATTGGGGAGTGAGCTCTCTTTGGTAGGAAAAAGTCAGAAGAATCAACCAGATGAGTTTCAGACTTAAAAAACTGGCTTTCTCATGGGGGCGCACTTGCTCTCAGTGCTCAGAAAGACAGCAAGGGGCTACCATCACAGGAGCAGTAGTGGCGGGGAGTGGAGGCTTGTTCTGTGAAGTGTTGGAAAGAATTTCTCTTCCCCCACTGGGGGCAGTTGGGGGGAGGGTGACTGCAATGTTGAATACACAGATGGCAACAGTGGCTGTCTTCTGCTTCTCTCTCTCTCTCTGTGTGTGTGTGTGTGTGTGTGTGTGTGTGTGTGTGTGTGTAATCACTGTCCCCCAGACTGCATGAACAGAGTGAAATCAACGTCTCTATTTTGTTGCTAGCATGGAAATGCAGTGTCCCCAAAGGAAGCATTCCCATTGGATGGCATGGTGGCCAGAAATGTGCTCAGTCTTTGCACAGAACCCTGGGAGCTGGTGACACAGGCACATCACATTTCAGGAGTGCAGGAGTGTTGTATCTTAGTTGGAAAACAGAGTCTTCTGTTCAAAGTCTGACTAATAGCTGAGGAATCTTTTATTATGGTGGCAGAATGTATCCAAAGGATGTTTACTTTAGGGCTTGGGAGTGACCCTGCTTATGATCATAGTCGATGCTTTGGATGAAATGAGGAACGGGTCAACTCACTGCACTAGGGTAGGGAGCCTGTTCTTCAGGGAAAGACACGACTAGTATGGGCCACCCACCCTTGTGCTTCTTTCTTAATTGACAGCTCTTGGGGCTAGCTGACAAAATGGAAGTCAACACCACACAGACTCCTCTTGAATCCTTCTGTAAACAGCTTTGATCTTGAGAATGTGTGGGTTACTGGTGCTTTTTTCAAGTTGTGATTTCTCTACTGTTGGCAAAGAAAACACATCGGGAAGTATCCCATACCCATTTCCTTTATGTTCTGTTAGGCTGAAGAATGGACATAAATGAAACACAAATTATTCTTTTAAGTCTATGAACACACTAATAGGTAGAGCAGTAGGATGGAAAACAAATTGGTAAGAATTTTGCTTTCATCATCTCTGCAAATGTAAGGTGATGGGGAAATTGTATTTTTTCCAAAGCTTTTCAGGAAGAATTGTGGGCTTCCTGGAAAGGACACTGATAAACCTCTGGGTGTATAGGTCACACCCCTTTCTGAAATAAGAAGCTAAGCAAAGGCTTCATTTGCTGAGAGGGTATTTGAATTTGAGCAGAATTATCTTGTTCAGGGCTCTGAAGAACTGGACAACAGTGACCACCAGGGGGCATCAGTTGCTGCTCTTCACCAGTGTGGAACTCTGCCCAAGTTAAATTTAAAATAAATGACAACATCCCTTTATGATCAAAACAAGTACAAAAAATGGGAATAGACGGAAAATTACTGAAGACAGTGGAGTCTATATATAGCAAACCTATAGCCAACATCATACTCAATGGTGAAAAACTGGAAGCATTTCCCCTCAGATCAGGTACTAGACATGGATGCCCACTATCACCATTATTATTCAACATAGTGTTGGAAGTTCTTGCCATAGCAATCAGGAAGGAGCAAGGAATTAAAGGGATACAGATTGGAAGAAAAGAAGTCAAACTCTCCCTATTTGCAGATGACATGATAGTATACATAGAAAAACCTAAGGAATCCAGCAAGAAGCTTTTGGAAGTCATCAGGCAATACAGTAAGGTGTCAGCCTACAAAATTAACATTCAAAAGTCAATGGCATTCCTCTATGCAAACACTAAGTTAGAAGACGACAAAATCCAGAAATCAATTCCTTTTACTATAGCAACAAAAAGAATAAAATATCTAGGAGCAAACCTAACCAAAGAAGTGAAAGACTTGTATACTAAAAATTATGAGTTACTACTGAAGGAAATTGAAAAAAACACAAAGAAGTGGAAAGATATTCCATGTTCATGGGTTGGAAGAATTAAGATCATCAAAATGAATAAACTACCCAGAGCCATATACAAATTTAATGTTATCACCATAAAGATTCCCATCACATTTTTTAGGAGAATAGAATAAATGCTACAAATATTTATCTGGAACCAGAAAAGACCTAGAATTGTCAAAAGAATCTTGAGAAGAAAGAACAGAACTGGAGGCATCACACTCCCAGATCTCAAATTGTATTATAGGGCCATTGTCATCAAAACTGCTTGGTACTGGAACATGAATAGACACACTGACCAGTGGAATAGAACTGATAGCCCAGAAATGAGCCCCCACACCTACGGACATCTAATCTTTGTCGAAGGTTCCCAGACTATTAAATGGGGAAAGCAGAGTCTCTTCAACAAATGGTGTTGGAAACAATGGGTTGAAATATGCAGAAGAATGAAACTGAACCACTATATTTCACTAAATACAAAAGTAAATTCCAAGTGGATCAAGGACTTGGATGTTAGACCAGAATCTATCAGATACTTAGAGGAAAATATTGGCAGAAATCTTTTCCACATAAATTTTAAAGACATCTTCAATGAAACGTATCTAATTACAAAGAAGACTAAGGTAAGTATAAACCTATGGGACTACATCAAATTAAAAAGCTTCTGCACAGCAAAAGAAACCACTACCCAAACCAAGAGACCCCTCACAGAATGGGAGAGGATCTTTGTATGCCATACATCAGACAAGAGGCTAATAACCAAAATAAATAAAGAGCTTGCCAAATTCAACAACAAGAAAACAAATAACCCCATCCAAAAATGGGGGGAGGACATGGACAGAATATTCACCACAAAAGAGATACAAAAGGCTGAGAAACACATGAAAAAATGCTCCAAGTCTTTGATTGTCAGAGAAATGCAAATCAAGATAACAATGAGATACCACTTAACTCCTGTGAGAATGTCATACATCAGAAAAGGTAACATCAGCAAATGTTAGAGAGGTTGTGGGGTCAAAGGAACCCTCCTGCAGTGCTGGTGGGGATGTAAATTGGTCCAACCTCTGTGGAGAACAGTCTGGAGAACTCTCAGAAGGCTAGAAATGGACCTACCCTATGACCCTGCAATT
Source organism: Erinaceus europaeus (assembly GCF_950295315.1). Lineage (NCBI taxonomy): Eukaryota > Metazoa > Chordata > Mammalia > Eulipotyphla > Erinaceidae > Erinaceus > Erinaceus europaeus. The sequence continues at coordinate 61,267,112 of NC_080162.1, forward strand.
CCCCTCCTGGGGATATATCCTAAGGAACCCAACACATCCATCCAAAAAGATCTGTGTACACATATGTTCTTGGCACCACAATTTGTAATAGCCAAAACCTGGAAGCAACCCAGGTGTCCAACAACAGATGAGTGGCTGAGCAAGTTGTGGTATATATACGCAATGGAATATTACTCAGCTATAAAAAATGGTGACTTCACTGTTTTCAGTCGATCTTGGATGGTCCTTGAAAAATTCGTGTTACATGAAATAAGTCAGAAACAGAAGGATGAATATGGGATGATCTCACTCTCAGGCAGAAGTTGAAAAATAAGATCAGAAGAGAAAACACAAGTAGAACCTGAACTGGAATTGGCGTATTGCACCAAAGTAAAAGACTCTGGGTTTTTTGGGGGGCGGGGGGGGATACATGTCCAAAAAGGATGATAAAGGATCTAGTGGGGGTTGTATTGTTATATGGAAAACTGGCTAATGTTATGCATGTAGAAACTATTGTATTTACTGTCGAATGTAAAACATTAATCCCCAATAAAGAAATTAAAAAAATAAAAATAAAAAATTAAAACAAATGTTTAATGACTATAGTTTATTAGGGTTATGTTTTCTCAATTGTTAAAGAAATTCATGTGACAACTAGCTATCCAGGGTTCATTTTCCAACACCTAACTTGATATTTCACCAAATTATTAGACTACTTAAATGGTTCAATTATCCAAGTCCTCTCTTGACCTGAGAGAGGGGAAGAAGTAGGACAAAGAGACCCAGGAGATGAACATTCCCTGCAGTGATCTTGTGTATCCTACATGGAATGGGGGGCCCAAAGCCCAGGTCAAGTATGGTGTTCTCTTGTTGGGAGGCAGAACCTGCATGGCATGACAAAGAATGGGGATGGTGGACTTCAGACACTTGTCTGGTGTGAGGATGGCCCAAAGACCAATCATGCCTTGGTTGGTATTTTAATTAAGAAGGTAGATTTCTCATGATGGTCAAATTCAACACTCTTCACTGAAACCTACCACACATCTCTGTATTTGGAGGTACTCCAAATATCTCTTAAGGTAGGCTTTAACAAGAATTGGATCTTAAGCTTGGAACTGGAAAGGGGCTCATGGAATTGTAGAAGAGGCCTGAGCTACATGGTATAAGATTTAGGCCTACATGCCAACATTCATTGTTTTTATTTAATTTTGTAAGATTAGATCAATTACTACAGCTTTGTACCAGTGGTAGATTGGCTGGCAAAATTGTCTACACATTCTCTAATTATCCATGCCTAGGGTATTTCCTCTTTCCCCCCAGTGCCTTTCAGCTTGACCACATGATTTACTTCACCCATGGGACAACAATAAGTAGGGAAAAATGCTTGTACATAGGACCTTTTCTGTTTTTTGTTGCTCTTTGACATTCTGAAACCACTGTGTGAAGAGGCCAGAGATGCTGAAAGGCAATCTATTGCAGACCAACTAGCCAGTCAACGACCCAGTCACTCAAACAGAGACCATCCTAAGCCAGGCAGTTTCAGCTGAGATAGTCATGGAAAAAAAAAAAGTTTGTGGTTTTACACTAATGATCTCAAAATGGTTTGTTAACAGCAAAAGTAATCGACACAAGACCCCAAGTTATTCCTTCTGTAAAAAACACAATTTGAAAATCACCAGTAGCTGGGGCCAGATGGTGGCATACTCAGTAGAGCACATATGTTACAATGCATAAGGATCTGGGTTCAAGACCTGGTTCTGTAGCGGGAGAGGGGTGGTGGTGGTGGTGGTTCATGAGTGGTGAAGCAGAAGTTCCTCTGCTCTCTCCCTGTCTCCCCTTCCCTCTCAATTTCTCCATCTCTACCCAAAAATAAATAAAATAACTAAAAAAAATCATCAATATGGCTGGGTAGACAGCATAATGCTTATGCAGAGAAATATTCCTGCCTGAGGCTTTGAGGTCTCAAGGTCATTCCTTAGCACCACCAGAGCTGAGAAGTGCTCTGGTTGGTATCTCTCCCTTTCTCTCTCTCTGTAATTTTCCTTCTCTATTTCTCTTTCTCTCTCTCATTAAAACAATACAATATTAAAAAAAGACATTCTTAAGATCAAATGCTGAGGTAGGATGAGAATGCAGAAAACCTCAGCCTACCCAGTTCTGACTGTCTAGGAATGGAATCCTCAAGAGACAGTTTTTTTTTTTTTTTTTTTTTTTCTGAGGAAAAGACGCTTCAATGAGTAAAACAAAAACAAAAATAAAACTGGCCTTAAATGCTGAAAAAAAAAATCGAGGTGAGGGCGGGGGGAGCCAGGGAGGTAGCTCAGTGGTGGAAAGCATGTTTTGCATGTGTGAAATCCTAGGCTCCATCTCTGGGACAATATAAAGATAAGAAAGACAACAACAAAAAAATAATAAAAATGATGCTTTGTTCTCATTCTTTCTCTTCCTCTCTCCTTGTCCTTATATAAAGATGAGGGCTAGGAAGATTGAAGAAAAACCTGACAATTCTAAACTCATAAAAGGGAAGTACTATTTTCAATGACCTTCTTTTTCATCTTCTTTCATGTATTCACTCAATGCAGAGTACACTCTCTTGGAAAATACCATCCCTGCTTATTGCTTTTGTGCTTTACATGTACGGTTTTGTTAACAAGCCCAATGGCAAGTTTTTCAGAGATTTGGAGCTGAGACTTAATAGTTCTCCTTTACACTTTCATGATGCACCTGTATAGTTCTGTGAGCTGCCAGAAACTAATAATGGTCATTTATTAGGGGACCCCTACTAACACCATTAAACAATTATAGAGCTATCATAGACCAACTACGGCCTGAGGTGGATAAAGCTGTACACCACAGGATCCGATCCCTTCCCCACCTGCCTGTACAGATTGTTCTTATTTGCACTGCTGTTCTTTTTTTCTCCTCCAGGGAAACTGTTTGATCCATGCTTAGCAAACTGGCAGCTGATGTGACTATGAGCCCTTAACCTTGCTTGGCTAAGATTTCTCTGTAGATGGCTGGGGTGTTTGTTTTATCTTTGGATTCACTCTGCAAATACTTAGCGGGCCTCTATTTTGTGCCAGCACATAGGTTATTAAAACAGATTATACAAAAAAGAAGAGTACACATTTATCAGTTCCTGTTTACATCTGTTTCTTTTCCTCTCTACTCTCTATGGCTCACCATTGTCAAGCTGGTGTATTACTTCAGTCTCTAGTTCTCCTCTCTCTCTTTTGTTTGTTTGTTTTTGTTTTATTTTTCCCTTTTGTTACCCGTGTTGTTTTATTGCTGTTGTAGTTATTATTGATGTTGTTTATTGATGTCGTGGTTGTTGGATAGGACAGAAAGAAATGGAGAGAGGAGGGGAAGACAGAGAGGGGAGAGAAAGACACCTGCAGACCTCCTTCACCGCTTATGAAGCAACTCCCCTGCAGGTGGGGAGACGAGGCTCAAACCAGGATCCTTAGGTCCTTGTGCTTTGCACCACGTGCTTAACCCGCTGTGCTACTGCCCAACCCCCTCTAGTTCTCTTCTCTTTTACCAGTATGCAGATCAGTAAACAATGCTGGGCTCCTCTCAGTAATTAGGTCATAGCTCAGTTCACTTCTCCAGAGAGGGAAAGACTTTTTTTTTTTTTTTGAGGCTGATGTGCCCATGTAACTCAGGTCATACCTATATTAGGTCATACCTAATATAGATAATTATTCCCATTTTCAGAACAGTGTGCATGAGTTTGTGTACGTATGCATGCCCCCAAAACTGTAAAGTCAAGAAAATCAGGTGTCTGTCTGTCTGTCTTGTAGACCACAATATCCCAGGCACCTAGAACAGCATCTGGAACACACACTGGGGCCTGAAGTGACACATCTGTTAAAGATGATTAATTCTCTAGGAGAATGCAACTTGTTTCATCTGTTATTCACTACTGAGTAGGAAGAGCCAAGACTAAAAGTCACTTGGTAATTTACAGATTTTCATCCTGAAAAAATATATTTTTCTTGATTGAGTGGAAACAATCACTCAAAGGCTAATATTTTATTGACCTATAGGACACTGACCAATTTTACTTTCTTTAAGTTTCATTTCACTTCATTTTTTTTTATTTCATAGAACAGAGAGAGATTGAGATGAGGATAGAGGAGAGACACCTGTAGTACTGCTTCACAATTAATGAAGCTTCTCCTTTTGCAGGTGGGGGTTGTGGTTTTCAATCCGGGTCTTTGTACATGTGTGCTCAACCCCTTGATTTTATTTTATATATTTTTTTCTTATATTTGATAGGACAGAGATAAATTGAGATGGGAAGGGGATATAAGAAGGGAGAGAGGGAAAGAGAGATACTGGCAATACAACTTCACCATTTGTGGAATTTGCCCTCTGCAGGTGGGGGCTGGGGGCTTGAATCCAGGTCATTATGCATGGTGACATGTGTGCCACTGCTGGTCCCTTTTCAATTTTGCTTTTAATATACTAATGTACTTCTTCATGATTTTTCCAACTAGTTTCTACAGATGTCTGTTCCTTTTATGCTCTGACTTTGTATTTGCATCTGTTTCATTATCTCATTAAATAGCTGAATAAATCTTTAAAGTTTATTCATTCTATAGTTGTGTGAGAATCATGTTTCTAGCACTATAAACTCATATTTATATGGAGTTTATAGTTAATGGTATTTATATACTTTTCCCAGATTTGGGAGCTATTCTCTTCCCCGATCCTGTTTTCTAGTCCTATTTCCAACCCTGACACCACCTCCCCAGATAAAATCTTTGGCCCACTTGTATGTTAGCTGTCAGGCTCAGGAAAAAAATTAGTAGAGTTATGGGCCCCTTGGAGTATACCTAAAATAGACCTACTAACTTTTTCCAAAATGGAGACCCCAAATCTCATCTGCTATATTCTTGTCTTTAGGTCACAGATTATTAAACAATCTGTTATTCTTTATATCTTTATGCTTTTTCAGACACCAAGTTGAAGATGCTACCATGATGCCAACTCGACTTCCCCGGACAGAGGACTTCACCAGTGTACCCTGGAACCCTATCTCTCCAAAGCCCTGACCCAATAAGGGAAAGACAGAAACAGGCTGGGAGTATGGATGGACCAGCCAATACCCATGTTCAGGAGATTACAATTACAGAAGCCAGACCTTCTACCTTCTGCACTCCATACTGATCCTGGGTCCATGCTCCCAGAGGGACAAAAAATAGGAAAGCTTCCAGTGGAGGGGAAGGGATATGGAACTCTAGTGGTTGGAAATGTGTGGAATGTTATCCCTCATACCCTATGGTTTTGTTGATAACCAAGGTTATTTCTGGAGCTCAGTGCCTGCATGATGAGTCCATTGCTTCTGGTGACCATTCATCTCCCCACCTTTTTTTTTTTTTTACTTGATAGGACAGAGAGATTTTGAGAGGGGATGGAGGAGGAAGAGGGAGATGGAGAGGGAAAAGGAGAAGGAGAGGAAAAAGGAGAGGGAGAGAGAGAGAGAGAGAGAGAGCGCTAGCAAGCCATCTGCGGTACTTGCTTTACCATTTGTGAAGCTTCCTTTCTGAAGGTGGTGAGCAGTGTCTCCAACCCAGGTCCTTGCACATGATGACATGTACACTTAACCAGGAGCTCCAGTGCCTGACCCCCTGTAAACTATTCCTTTTATCAAGCTCTCCCCAACCACACAGTGTACCATCGAATCCTTCTCCAGATTCAGAGTAATATATACTTTAATACAAACATAATTTCTCTGGGAAGAGTAGTTAGCATGCATTATGCTTCTCTCCCTTTCATGGAATTCTTACAAAAGAATGTCTCTGAGAAGCTTGCAGTTCTCTTTTCTTGAACCACGGCTAATGAGAGAATTATCTCTCTTGAGAACAAACTGGCAGGTGCTCTGTTTCTTTTGGGTCAGAGTAGGACAGTATTTGAGAGCAGAGAGAAAATATGATTGCCCAATGAGGCAGAGAACACAGGCAGTAGGTCACAAGACCATAAACATACATTTCTTCGAGTATTAGCACATTTTTCCTGGGGTGAATCTTGAAACTGACAGAGGCCCAAGCAGTCATCAATAGTTGAATGTGCAAGTAAAAACACCTGCATAAGAAAAGTAGTCACAGAATGAAACACCATAAAGCAAGAGAATGAACCAACTATAACCACACCCAACATCAATGAATTTTTACAAACCTTGAACAAAGGAAGTCAGACACAAAAAACACATAAAAGGTATGCTTCTGTCTACATGAAGTTCAAAAGAAGACAAAATCCCCTAAGGCTGTTAGAAGTCAGGACAGTGGTGACCTTAGGTAATTGGAGCTAGAATGTGAGCCTTTGGTAGCCATCTGAGGCATGCCAACCATGCTCTATTATTGATCTAGTAGCTGATAATATGATATAGTTACCTTGTGAAAATTCACTGAGCTGTACATGTATGAACTGTACTCCATTTTTTGTATGTACGCCACACTGAGAACCTACAAAAATACCCAAAACAACAAAGAAAAGAAAATGGAAAGGGACTCAGAGAGACATGGTGATTGGCAAGGTGACAGATATTTCCCAAAGAAATAAAGATGCTGTTACTGCTATTTTCTGGTAAAAATAAAACATGACACACACAGAAATACAGTTTTTGAAAGAAAAGGGGGTAGCAGTGGTGCACTCCATTAAGTACACATAGTAGTATACACAAGGACCCACAAAAGGACATGTGTTCAAGCCCCTGCTCTCCACTTGCAGTGGGGCTGCTTCAGGAGCAGTGAAGCAGGTCTGCACATGTCTTTCTCTCACCCTCTCTCCCTCTCCCTCCCCTCTCAATTTCCCTCTGTCCTATCGAATAAAATAGGAAAAAAAAAAATCAAAGGATAAAATGGCTGCCAGGAGTGGTGGATTCATAGTGCCAGCACTGAGCCCCAGCTATAACCCTGGAGGTAAATAAATAAATAAATAAATAAGTAAATAAATAAATGGGAACTTTCCCCAGGCACTTTATTTGCCTGGGGTTCAGTCTTCTCATTTGTAAAATGGATGAGTATCTCTGTAATTAAGAACATATTTTGCCCAGGCTTCATCATACCAGACTGACGTTTTTAGTTAGGAAGACAGAGACAGAGGGTGAGCACCATAATTACCCCCAGTGTGGTGGGAGCCAGGCTAAAACCTGGACTGTGTGCATGGTAAAGCAGGTGCCCTCTTACGTAAGTTATCTTCCTGTTACTTTCCTCTTCTTTATTATTTCTTCCTTTCATCAGTCTTCCCACTTGTGCATTGTTTTCTTTTCCTTTGACTGTTTACCTTTCAGGTCCAGCTCTATCTTCTTCCAGAGTAATATCTATACCCCCACCTCTGTCACTTTTATTTCAAATATCTTCTTTGTGCTGACTTGGTCCAAGTACTCAATATATTATCTTAACCAGTATCTGCTGAGACTTCTTACCATACGACTACAAACATTATTACCTCTATTGTACTGATGAGAAAATGGATGTCGGCAATGTTATCTAAGATGTCCAACATGTAAAGAATCTAGTTGGGGCTTATCATCACTATGGAATCCATTTAGGAGTCATGGTTGAAGCATTAATGCCAGGCGAGCAGAAACAAGAGATCTCATCCTGGTTAGCTGAAATTATAGAAAGATTTTTTTTTTCTTTAAAGATAAAGACAGAAAAAGACAGAATGAAAGAGACCAAAGTACTAAAATTTTCTTCAGTGAGGTGGGGGGTAGGATTGAACCTGGGATGTATACATGGCAAAACAGAGTACTTTCCAAGTGAACTATTTTGCCAGCCTGGAAAGAATTGTTTAATGTCATTTTAACTGGTGTGAAAAAAGAGGCAGAATGGAGAGAGATGACCTTGATCACTGGTGGTCAGTCTCTCCAAAGAGATCCATCTGATGGAGGAAGGGGATAGCCAGTACTTCACTCTTCTGAATTTTAAAACCATTTGCATGCACAATTTCCTCCACTAAACTATAGCTAGATGTGAGAATAATCACACTTGACCTGCTTGGCAAGAGCGGGGCACAAGTTGGGTCTCAGGATTCAATGCCGTATGTTTATAAGAACACAGTCTAGGTGATCAGTGCTGTGGGGTTGGCACATGCAAGCCTAGTTAGCTGCCCCAAGAACTCAGGGCTCCTGAATCCCAATCTAGTGCTCCTCTTATAGAATTAGCTGGTTTGTGGCATCGTCACACTACCCTCCATGATTTTGCACAACTGAATTATAAAAAGTTAGCCTTTTCCATTTCTTTTACAACTTCAGAACCCCTGAATCATCTGGACTGTGTTACATACTTTCTGGATGAATGAATGGATGGATGATTGAATAAGATTTTGAAGTCCAACAAGGTATGTTCATGGATGACGCCTGTGCTTTCACTCACAGTTGCCATGTACACAGCACAAATGAGCCTCGTAAGGGTTAAGAAGAGCTGAAAGTCAGATGGAGAAAGGGATGCTCTGTCCAAAGGGAGTGCTAAAAGTCAGTCCTGTAACTCAGATGGAGGCTAACAGGTGATAATAGATCCCCTAGTGTCATACCACATTCTGTCTCCTCTGATCATAGAGTTTGTTTCCCTTAAAAATACAGAAAGCTTCTAGGCAACCTATAAAAATCCATTCTCTATGCCGTCTTCCCTGATAATAAACTCAATCTCTCCTTGCTCTGTATTTCTACTACAATTTATATATTTTATTTTTTTTATACTTTATATGTATAACTAGACTTTTACTTTTTTTTTTTTTTTGGTCCAGATTCTAGTTAATAAAAGACACAAAAAGTGACTGGACTTTTAACTCAGTTATACAAAGGGTAAAATACATTAGCCGTTCTAATATTTTCATGTCCATTCCACTAACAACAAAAGAAGTGTTATTTTCTCTTTATGAAATTCCACTACTATCATCCTAGCACAGGCTCACATCATTACTCTCTCCTCCTCTGTCAAGCTGCAGTTTAAACATCACTTCAAATAAAGTAGAAGGATTTCACCAATCATCTTATATAAGTAGTGTTCCTTCCACAAACAGTTCTTCTCCACTGTGTCACTTATTTTCTTTAATTATAACAAGCCAAAATGATTCTATTTATGGTCTTTCTCCTGTGTTGTTGGTCCTACCAAGAGGTCAGTTTCCTGAAGCAAGGATTCTGTCTTTTCTGTCAGTTCCACCAACTTGGCACTTAGTCCAGAGTTTGACATATAATAGAACCTCACGTAATGCCCTTTGAATGCATGAAAGGACAAGAGATTAGATGAGTGAACTCCAAAGATAATTATAAATATAATCCCAAATCTTGATAAGTATGTATATCAATGACTCACTTATATCTCTGGACCTACATTTAGATATGGTGGGGGCAGGGATAGTGACAAGTTCTGGCTCAGTTCCTGACTTACTCTGCATTTGTGTAGTAATCCAAAGTCTGGAAAATCATGCCATGGCCATCTGGTGTTTCTCAGTGATCTCAGGTGCAGTGCCCTGCTACTATGTTTGCCCATAGAGAAAATGTAGAGACTGCAGTGGAGGCCCCAGGGCAATAATCACCTAAGCATAGCTGATTCTCTGTTTCATACCCAGTAACTGCTCCAAGGATCCGTTCTAGTGGAATAACATGGGACAGTAGGGGTTAGGGAAGTAGGGATATAGATACATAAGGAGACTTAGAAGAAGATGAGAAGTAGACACCCAAATATTTTGCTCTCTTGAATTCAATGTGATTTTTAATATTTTTTGGATCTGCTTGTTTCTCTTTGATGTCAAACAAAGCTGCATAGATATGTTTATATCTTGTTTATATATACACATTCTTAAGTCCGTAAATATATATATTTCTGTTTGAAAATATGTTTATCAGTATATAATTGTGTACATATCTTTTTATATACATTCATGCACATTAAATCTAATATGATTTAATTTAATTTTAATTTAAATGCTTTAACCACAGAAAAGCTGGCAAAGGAACTGAGTTAGCCCTAACTGTTTTCAGAATGTAGTCTCCAGACCTGAAACATTAGCATCATTTGGAAACTTGTTAAAGATACTGATTCTTACTTAGGCCCTACCTCTTTCTGCACAGTCGGGAGTCTGGAATGGGGCCCATTAGCCTGTGTTTTGACCATCTTTCCCAGTGAGTGATTTTTATGGAAGCTAATAACTTACAACCTGTGCTCAACCCAGAGAAGATAAACAATAGTGGTTGAGAAGTAGTGCAGCAACAATACTTCTTATGGTCAATTTAAGAAAGGGCAGTATCTCTAGCAAATAAAGGGCTGTTAAATGATTTGTATACTTTGACCTTGGGGAATAATCAGGTAAGCAACAAATGAGCCCAAGACATTCACAGTTCAATTTGAGGAAATCATCTGACCAGTCACCCACTCCTCAGGCCTCCCCCTAAAAGGGAATACTGTCAAGAGAAGGGTCAGCTCCTGATTCCCAGAGCCCCTGCATAAAGAACCAATGAGTCAAGTGACAGTAGAGACCAATACATGAAATGAAAAGACAGAACCTCAAAGATGGAGGATGAGCTATAATATTTGATTCATTTCCTGTTTTTCCCCTGGCATCAATACATCCTATTCTTTTTGTGTTTGCTTAGGTAGTAAATGCCCAAATGAGGCAGCAAAAGGTTACCTTCACAAACAAACAAAAACCATGCAGGATGACAGAGAGGCTAGGACCATGATTGGCTATGAATAGGACAAACATTTCTAGCTGGAAGATGGGCAGAGAGTAAAACAAGACCTGAAAGGTGTCCTCAGGCAGGTCTAAGAGAGAAGAGAAATAGGAAGAAGGTAGGTAGGTGCTCCAAATGCCAACAGAGAGTTCCTCTTTAAACCTGAGAACTCTCTGTTGCTCCTGAAGTCCCTTCTTCCCTGTCAAAAAACAAACAAACAAACAAACAAACAACAACAACAACAATAAAAACAGCAAGGATAGGGAGTCAGGCAGTAGCAAAATGGGTTAAGCGAAGGTAGCGCAAAGCGCAAGGACCGGCTCAATGATCCCGGTTTGAGCACCCGGCTCCCCACCTGCAGGGGAGTAGCTTCACAGGCGGTGAAGCAGGTCTGCAGGTGTCTATCTTTCTCTCCCCCTCTCTGTCTCCACCTTCTCTCTCCATTTCTCTCTGTCCTATCTAACAATGACATAAACAACAACAACTATAATAACAATAAAAAACAACAAGGGTAACAAAAAGGAAAATAAATAAATAAATAAATATAAAAAAATTAAAAAAAAACAGCAAGGATAAATCTCAGACCATCTAACATCTAACCTGAACTTCTCTGGGAGATAAAAAGCAATGATATAACTCAGGAGGTGGCTCTGGCTACTCTCACTCATTAAGTAAATACATCCTTTTCTTCCCCCTCAAAATAAAAAAAAACAAACTATATTTCAAGTGAAGTAGAAGCGTAATCTTTGTGTTCACCTAGCATAGTTCATACACTGCTAGCAGTGACTATCAATGTAGAAATATTCTACTCCAAAAGAAAAATGCCTGGTTAGCATTCACCAACTCCTCTTCTGACTAGTTTCCTATTCTTTTGGGGAGATCTTCCAGAAAATAGAAGCCTGATGGATGCATTCATATTCATGTAGCTGAAGGCTCTGTAGGCAGGAAAATGTTCTCTTTAAACACACGACGCAGGCTCTAACGGGAAAGTCTCAAGTAGCAACCAGAGAGTCATTTTACTCCAGCAAATTTATATCTTGTTCTATGAGAATCCCATTTATTTGTTTCAGCTTAGATTCTCCCTGTCACCTCTCAAATCTATAGTTAGAAAGGCTTGCATTTAGATAGAACTCAGCCTATTTTTAACTAAAGCCCCCAGAATTCAGTCACAGAGACGTACATGCTCACTCTCCCCATTGGTCTACAGGGAAGGTACCTGGCAAGCAGAATTTTATTTTAAAATTATTTATTATTGGATAGTGATAGAGAGAAATAGAGAGGGGAGAGAAGGTAGAGGGGGAGAGAGACAGAGAGACACCTGGAGCTCTACTTTGCTACTTGTGAAGCTTTCTCCCTGCAGGTGGGGACCAGGGGGTTGGACCTGGGTCCTTGTGCACTGTAGTGTGTGCTCTTAACCAGGTGCACCACCACCTGGCCCCAAGCAGAAAATACTTTAACATAGTATGCTATACAAACTTATGAATGGTTTCTTTCAGAAACATGACATTTGAAAATAGGCTTAAGAAGGTCAGATCTTAGAATTTGTTATAAATGGATAGCTCTCTCTCTGACCAAAGCAAAGTTCATAGCATTTCAAAAGAGGGAAGGCATCTTATGCTCTCTCCCTCCCACATGTCACTGATGGTTCCCTTATTCCCTTGAGCCCAACTTTCTCTCATGCCAGATCATGATCTCAGGCCATACACTTGACTAATAGAAGAGCCTGTTCCCCGGAATTCCTGCCCCCCCCCAAGTGGAATTTCTCTCGTTCCAGGTTTTGAACAAAGATTCCACGACACGTGTTTGATCTCTTCACGCTCCATTTTCATTAGTCCTTCACACTCTCCATCACTTGGAAAAATACAAACAGCATGGTTCAGTTTTAAGGTTAAGAACTGACAGTCTCCATAAACATTTTTACAATAAAAGCTGACTTATCTACTGCCAGAATTTGGTGTGGGGGGGTAGTGGTGGTGCGGTGGGGTGAGGTGGAATGGAGGCTAAGAATGGGAAGTGGGCACCTACAGCTTCAGAACAAAAAAATACATGCTGTGTCTTCATCTCCTGTTTCCTCACTGCTGGCAAAGAAATGGGTTAAGCCATCTTCAGATAATTACGTTATCACAGGAGGGACAAGGAAACCTAAAGAGTAGACTAGCTCAATTCCTGATTTATGAAAAATACAAAACAATCACTGGTTCTAAGTTATGAGGTTTCCAGGCTATGAATATTACAGATCATCATTGAAAAACTTGTAAAGTTATTCCCAAGCTTTGAAATTTTTTTATTATTATTTATTTTGGATAGAGACAGAATTTGAGAGGGGAGTAGGGATAGAGAGAGGAAAGGAAAAATGAGAGACACCTGCAACTCTGATTCACTGGTGAAGTTTCTCCACTGCAGGTGAGGACTGGGGGCTTGAACCTTGGGTCCTTGTGCATAGTAACATGAGTGGTCTACTAGGTGTACTGTCACCTGATTTCCCTAAGATAGTTTAAGTAGAGAGAAACAGAGGATCACATAGATGGGTGGCAAGGGAGATCTACAACTTAAACCACACTCCATCCAAACTCAAAATATCTAAATACTGAAATCACTTTATGACCTCTGTTTTGATAGAATGTGGATATAGGAGCTTTAGAACCTTTATACATACACTCAACCCACATACAATCAGCAAGGACCAATGATTTTGTTCGAAGTGCTTGGAATAGATGAGTGAGGACACGATATTTACATACCTACATATCTATATATCTTAGAAGACAGACACAGAAATTGAGAGGGAAGTGAGTAATAGAGAAGGAGAAAGAGAGACACTGACAACACTACTTCTTTGCTTCTTTGTAAAGCTTCCCCCACTGCAATGGGGTCTAGGGGCTTGAACCCAGGTCCTTATACATAGTAATGTGTGTACTCTATAGGGAGTGTAATCTCTCAATCCCAAGAGAGAAATGATCTTGATCTTCATGGAATTTATAGTCTCCAGAACTGCTTCCTTTAAACTTTGTTCACTTTTTGATGACCAGCTTATAAGCAAAACATTTACATTAAAGTGCCTTGGGTAAGACTGTTAAAGACCCTTGGACGATTTCATCATATAGCAAAGTCTGAGGAGTCCCTTATGGTTCTTAATTGTTTTGCTAACACTAGCCTAACATTGAGCACTGGAATCTTGCCCATCTCTCACTCTAAGGTAAGTTCCTGTTCTACCTTCTGAAGCTTCATTATGTCTACAAGATCTGCATTGCAATATCTTCAGTGTGAGAAATTCCCCGGGAGTTAAATTTTTTCTGAATATTCCCATGGGAATTTTCTAACTAAAAATAACTGTCATATCCTTAAAAATGCTGGTAGGATAAACTCCTTCTTTGAACCATAAATCAGGACACATAACCCAGTATCTAATATGATAATAATTTAAAATACTTGAAACTGAGGCCATCTCAGAAATCATAAGCCTCCTGACTGCCCTATCTACAAGGTCATTTCATGGCATGAATCCTGGGAGCAGACTCCCAGAAGGTTTAAATCACTCGAGTTCTTTGTTAAAATAGAAAAAGAGAACTTGCTTGATAAGCCTTTTCCCTGTATTCACTCTGAGCTTTTATATCCAACTCCCCTTCAAGTGATCAATGGAAATCCATTATAAATTTTCTTGGGCTTATTCCTGAATTTGCATCAATTTAGAAAGGAAACACTACATTATGCCTTGTTCTGGAGGGACCCAGCAAATTAGAAAAAATAATAAGAAGAAAAGGACTCTGCTTTGAAGTTGTAATGAATATGCGGACACCACACACACACACACACACACACACACACACACACACACACACACACACAAATGATGGATCTTGAGAAAAATGTTTCAGAAGTAGTACTTCCCCTGCTTGCCATTGTGTGTTCTTAAGGGTGAAGTGGTCCTCACTCAAACCATCAGAGTCTGCCAGTTGGCCAAGCCAGCGGCATTCCACTACAGAGATTAAAACCAACTTTATGATTGTGGTGCAAATAATAAAGAGCCTGGCAGGGTTTTCTCCCAAAATGAAAGCTCATTTATTTTCTGAGGTGTATAATTTGGTTGTAAATGTTTCCTTTGGGCCAAAACATCCCAGATTGGGTTTTTGCCTGGAACACATCACTACTTTGCTTAGAGAAGAATAGATTCCGTGTGGTCCCGATTTGTCCATCCACTCAGGGCATGGCAGGGTTCAAGTTGGCTTGTGCTTGGCTGAGTAGAGCCAGAGATTGTAGGAAGGAGGCTCTGAGGGTTGGACTAACTGCACTGTATCCAGAAATTCTGGTCCATCTGTGAAATGGGAAGGCTCAGGCTGGCCCATAGGCATAGCTAATCTGGTGCTTTTTGGTGGTGGGTGAATGGAAGAACATCAGGAACCCTGTTTCTTCTGAGATTTGCCTTTTCTTCCAGGCCTTTGTGTTTTATTTATCTTTTCAGAAATCATACTAGAAAAACCCACCCAGCAATGACTAATATAATATTTGGATAAAGGCAAAACCAGATTCTTTCCAGGGCTCATGGGCTAACCACATATACTTAGGGCTAGAATTTGGCTCATGATATTTAACCAGCCTCACCCAAATATAAACAACCATTTCTCCTACACAAGTAGCTTAAAATATTTAATATATATGGAGAGAGATATGAGGGGGAGAGAGAGACACCAGAGCACAGCTCACCTTAGGCATATGACAGTGTTGGGGATTGAATTTGGGGCTTCTAGGACAAGCATGCAAGTCCTATGCTCTAATATTATGCTATCTCTATGATCCCAAGAAGCTTAAGAAGTAAATAATATCCTTTTCTAAAAACATCCCCATGCTTATTGTGTCTCTTCATTACATCACACACTCTTACTCTGCCTTCCATTTGCATCTCCATGTCAAATTTAAAAACTAGTATTATGATTTGTAGAAAAAAATATATATGGGGGCCAGGCGGTGGTGCACCTGACTAAATGCACACATCACAGTGCACAAGGACCCAGGTTCAAGACCCTGGTCCCCACCTGTGAGAGGAAAGCTTCCAAAGTTCTGAAGCAGGGCTGCAGGTGTCTCTTTGTCTCTCTCCCTCTCTATCTTCCTAGCCCCTCTCAATTTCTCTCTGTTTCTATCCAATAATAAATAAATAAAAATATTAAAAATATATCTAAAAAGGATATATATATATATTTATATTTGCTTTATTGTTTTTACCTTCAAAACAGTTGGTAATGCAAGACAGAATAAACATCTTATGGCATCAAAATTCACGTGATATCAATTCACATTGAAGTTGAGGCTTCAATACTGAGACTGGGATGAAGTTGAAAGAAGGAGTTGAAAGAAGTAAACTGAAAGGGTAAACAAAATTAATGCAGTTCACCTGGGGAACATGAGATGTACCTAAATCAAGAGAGAAAGGTAAATGGTCTCATTTATTATGAAGTCACCTAATGGGAAATGATGAAGTATGCTTTTATTAGACCCGATAGTCTTCTAAACTTGACCTTGAGGCAGTATGTCATACAAAATGTTACTAAAAACAGCTTCCTATATAATGTAGATACCTCATAGTAAGAATGGCCCCACCAACTTGTCAAAATGTTATCATATTTTCCAGTAGATCATGGTCTTCTCCAAATCAGTTCACATGCCAACTACACAATTCATACTAGGATTTTTGGGTAGTCATTGACTTACTGTTGGGTAGCAGGCCCCTAATTTAAGGGGAGGAATGAGAAATGTGAAGGAAAACCAAATAAAGAAATGCTAGAGAATAAAGATTTTTGATGATTCATAAACAAAGAAATATATAATATGAAAACGGGAATAAGGCCTCCATCTAACCCACATGTCTTGCTAATTCCCTCAGCACTTTGGTTGCTGCCATCACCCACAGCCCACCTGGAACTTGGCAAGTCAGGTTCATACAGTATTTGGAAACCACAATACTGACAAATGATGAACAAGTCATAGAGGAAATTCTGACTTTCTTTAGTATTAGACCCACAAAAGCAAAGGATTCAGACCATGCCTGATTCGTGAATGTTACTTTTTCACTGTGGTTAGACATTTCATTCTGGGACACACACATACTGAGATAAAAGGGAAACTCAGATCCAATTTCTTTTTGAAAACTGTAATTCTTTCCTATTCCACTACCTTATGTCAATACATCTGAGCCTCTGGGGCTCTAAGTTACTTCCTGTTGTGGTCAAGTTTCATCTCCTTTATGAAGCTTTCAATATTTTTCAGTTTCCAGGTGCAAACATGATTTGGCTGAAAACCATTTTGAATTCAGAATATTGTCTACAGAGATCTGGACAATGGATTTTGAGAAGCAATTTTCCCTCATGCTTAAGCATTCCTTTTAAGTTGCTCTTCCTTCCCTTCTTCCTCATCCTCCGCCTCTCTCTCTCTGTCTCTCTCTGTCCCTCTCTCTCTCTCTCTCTCTCTCTCTCACACACACACACACACCCGTTTCTGATAGAAATGTTTATGGTTGCAGCAATGGCATTCTGGGTCACTAGAGCTCTTATGGAGAGTACAAGCAACATAAGAATTTTACCACATGGTCTGAAGTGAATAAGAACAGCAAGAGACATACCAGGTATAATTTAAGCACAGTGTTTCCAGTGGTTCAGTTTTTGTAAACTGAAAAGATTAATCCACAGAAGAATAAGAAGTTGTACAACAAGGATTTCCTCTTGCTCCTGATGCTCTTTGGCTTATTTAAAACAAAAACAAAAACAAAACAAAACAAAATAAAACAAACAAAAAACTCTGTTGTGCTACATAAAGTGAAATATGAAAGAGAAGCAAGTTACCATTCCTGTTCTCAAGGCACATTCTGTGTTTAGGTAAGTAGAGAGTAAGGATGTTTTGAATCTTCAGATAATTATATCTAAGAATCATCATTTCATGGATGTACATGACTGAGAGTATTCAGAAGTGAACACAACTTTCCATCCTGACAGTTTACAGCAAAGTTTTTGTGGTTTGTCCAGAATTCTTGCAGCTAGAAAGAGAAAGTGTGGCATTATTAGCCAAGTGAGTGGTCTGAACAGAGAGGCAAAAACACATGAGTAAGGTACAAGGACTAGTCAGAATTCAATATGGCTACAAATACAGTCTGTAAAACAAAGGTCAAGAAGAGCTGATTAATTCCAGCTCTTGAATACCTATTTTGAGGTGAGAAATGAGGGGAATAATTGAAAGTTCTTAAGCAGAGGACAGTAACCATTTTTAAGAAGATAGTTCCAGACAGTATGACTTGAATGATTGTGAAAAGAAACTGAAGCAAAAATTAATGGTGTTTGGAAAAATAAGGGTTCATGTCACCACATCATAGAATAAAGGGAAATTATCACTGTGAGACAAACAGGAATGAGCAGGTGTATGTGTGAAAGGGAGTGTGACAGATAGCTTCAGAAATGGCTCTTAATGGTCCCATCTCCTGGGATTCACCTTCATGCAATTAGTTCCTTTTGAATGTGACATGCAGTAAACAACTTGTTTCTAGAAAATAAAATATGGCAAAAAGTGGCGAGAAACTGCTTAGATGACAAAGGACAATAAATTTTGTCTTATTTATTGTTTTTGTTACTTCTTTTCTCTGCTGAGGCCAGTTGCTATATGATCTGTCCTATGGGGGTGAGGAACTGGGGGTGGATGCCTGTGGCTAATAGAAACTACAAGAAACTAAATCTTTTTTTTAAATGTTATCATTTATTACTGCAAAGAGACAGAGAGGAATTGAGAGGGGAGAGGGAAACAGAGAGGGAGAGAGACAAAGAGACACCTGCAGCCCTGCTCCACCACCCGTGTGACGCTTTCCCCTGCAGGTGGGGACCAGAGGCTTGAACCTGGGTCCTTGTGCACTGCAATGTGTGCACTTAACCAGGTGCACCACTGCCTGGCCCCTAAGAATCTGAATCTTACCAACACCCAGGTGAACAAGCCGTGAAGGCAGTTTTCCTTCTGTGGTACCTTGTCCCACCTGATAAACTTGGTTTCAGCCCTTGAGAGAAGCTGAACCAAAGGTGCCCAGTTAAGCTATGCCTGAAATCCTGAGTCACAGAAATTTAGAGGTAAGAAATATTTGCTTCCAAAACTACTAAATTTTGAACAAGAAGTAACTAATATACAGAGAAAAATATGACAAGGAGATGATGTGATACAAATGCATTAAAATCCCAGAATCATGGTACAAAGCTGTTCAGACTCAAAAGAGAAAATCTAGGCGTTGTTGATTTTAGAAACTTTTCATAAAAAGAAACCTTTACACCACCCCTTTCTTTCACTGTTTCCTTGAGCTGATTAAAGAAACATGACTTGATTTTCAATTTCAAGTCACTCAGGGGGGCATTCCAATAGAAAACCGGCAGGAAATGAAAGCCATACACCGGGCCAGGCAGAAGCCTCTGTTTCAGACATGTAGGTGAAACACACCTTTACTTTCTGTATGTCTTGTTCTTTTCTGGTTTGTATTGGTATTTTATCTCTCCCATGCCTGGGGAGAGGGAAATATTCTCTTACTAGAAAATGAATCATCCTATAAGTGCATAAGAGGCTCCAAAATACTTGAACAAGAGTTAACAAAAATTTGGTCAGGGGATTTTTTTTTTTAAGAAAACGTTATTTCTTCATTTATGTTTGGATTTATGGAGCTATCTAGTAAAGTCTCACCAAGTCTTTGAAATATGTGGAATATAATATAATATGAGTGGAATTGTGAATAAGTCTCTATGTTAAATATTTTTAATATTTCCTTTATATAAAATGTCATTACTTATAATTAAATTTCTTTCATCAGTCTTCCTGTGGTGAAAACAAAATACAAAATCACCTTTCCATAAAACTCACAGGACTCAAGGACAAATAAGATTCCAGTAAGTAAACCTATTCTATTTTCATTAACTAAGGGTGTGTTTTTCTTTCTTTTTTAAATATTTATTTTATTTATTCATTCCCTTTTGTTGCCCTTGTTGTTTTATTGTTGTAGTTATTGATGTCATCATTGTTGGATAGGACAGAGAGAAATGGAGAGAGGAGGGGAAGATAGAGAGGAGGAGAGAAAGACAGACAACTGCAGACCTGCTTCATTGCATGTGAAGCGATTCTCGACTCCCTGCAGGTGGGGAGCTGGGGGCTCGAACCAGGATCCTTACACAGACCCTTGTGCTTTGAGCCACCTGCACTTAACCCGCTGTGCTACCGCCCGACTCGCTAGGCTGTGTTTTTCACACATCTTTCACAGTACTAGAACACAGAACTCCTGTATGTGAACTGACTCTTCAGTAGTAAGCCTTATGGTCATGCGAGACTGCCACTTGCAAACCAGAGGTATTCTGATCTGAATCAAGTCTCCTGATTTGGTAGTCTTTTAATTTGATCTTTGGAAGTACAAGCATATTACTGCATTTAATCCAAGATTGAGGTAACAAATGAGTTTTCTTTGTATGAGTGAAGGTGAAAATAGCAAAGCATAGCACTGTATTACTTATCTAAAGTGCTCTTTCTCTCACTTGTGAGTGGATCAGCACCATCTTCATTGTAGCCGCAGTAATAGAAAAATATTTCCTTCTGTAATCACCATAAGTTTTTTTAAGAATTATTTATTTTGGATAGATATAGAGAGAAATTATTACTTATTGGATAGAGACAGACAGAAATCAAGAGGGAAGGGGAGAGAGAGAGAGCTACCTGCAGTACTGTTTTACCACTAACAATACCACTTACAAAGCTTTCCCCTTGCAGGTGGGGACTAGGGGCTCAAACCTGGGTCCTTGTGCATTGTAACGTGTGTGTAACTAGGTGTGTCACAACCTGCCTTCCCCTGAATCATTATTCTTTATTCTATTTAAAAATATATTTTACTTATTTTAGTGTAATGAAAGAGAGGAATATAAGGAGAGTTCATAGCACTGCTCAACTCTGGTGGTGAAGGGGATTGAATGTGGGACTTTGGAACCTCAGGTATGAAAGTCTTTTTTGCATAACCATTAGACTGCCCCCCCTATCCTCATTATTTCCTTTTCTATCAAAAGCTCTTTAGCTTTCTGAGGGATTGATTCCTGGTCCACATCTCTCAAGTAGACATTGTAAATATCTCCCTTAGTACTGACACAATTTCATCACTATCCAAAGTATTTTGGCATCTCTGCTCCTTAATCTTATATCTCAAGTCTCCACCCTCATAGCAAAAAAATATCCTGATTCTTACTTATATATTTTATCTCTACTTTCACACTTGCCATTTTCTCTTTTTATGAGTGTCTGTTCCATGATTCCTCTGAATCAGCTTTGCTAAAAGCTATTAGTAACTGCCCTATTGTTAAGCTGAATGATAATTCTCTGTCTTCATCTTCTTTGCTCTCATGGTGGCATGAGTTGGGGGACTCTTTCCTTAAAGCACTGTATTTGGTTCCTCCTACCAAATGGTAATGACATCTATTTTGATCAGGTTAATTTGACCACCTACTCGATTACTGTCTTCACTTAGATTGTCCTACAGGTATGTCAAAGTCTGCACATCAAATATAGATTCCAACCTATAAAGAACACTTCCAATATATTTATGCTTTAATTCATATAACTAGAATTATATTTGATTCTTCACTTCTTAATTCTGAAATCTGATCTGCCAACACATCCTGTTGACTCAGAACTGTGTGTTTCATCCAGCTCTGGTCTTATTTTTCCCTGTCTTACACCATATTCTTTCATCTCTTGCTTTGTTTATTTTGTTATGAAATTTCTTAATTCTCCACAAACCAGACAGAGACACTATTCAAAATGCCTTTCGTGACTCCTTCCCTGCCGATTCTATGAAATTCAGATTCTTTATCATGACCTACGAAATCACTTCCCTTGTCTACAAGTTCATTTACTACTTTCTTGCTTACATGCCATTTTCCCAGTGTTTTTTTTCTTTTTTTCTTTTTCTTCTGGTTCTCTAATCAAGCCAAAGTTCTTTCCATATAAGGTTTCAGTTCCTGTGACTCCATCTATCTTCTAGGTCGTTACAGAACTGGCCCTTTCTTCATTCCCAGCTTGGGATTTGCATACTACTTTTCATATATATATATATATATATAATATTTATTTTATCTTTTGTTGCCCTTGTTGCTTTTTTGATTGTTGTTACAGTTATTATTGTTGTTGTTATTGATGTTGTCATTGGATAAGACAGAGAGAAATGGAGAGAGGAGGGGAAGACAGAGAGGGGGAGAGAAAGACACCTGCAGACCTGCTTCACCACCTCTGAAGTAAGTCCCCTACAGGTTGGGAGCCGAGGGCTCGAACTGGGATACTTCCTCCGGTCCTTGAGCTTTGCGCCACCTGCGCTTAACTCGCTGTGCTACCGCTCGACTCCCGAGTACTACTTTTCTATCAAGTCCTTCCTTGCTCATCCTCCAGGTATTCCCTATGTTTACTTCTTGTTCATGTAGTTCTTAGCATTCACCACAATCTATAATGATTGTTGTAGTAATCAGTTGTTTTCAGTCTTCTCTCTTAGAACGTAAGTCTGCTCTCTATTGAATTCCCAGTATCAAGTACACACATACATACAACAGGCATTCAGTATGCTAGTGTTGGATGAATGAGTGGAATTGTGGAATGCTTATTATTTAGTCAGTTCATGCTTTATATGTGCTTTGTTTCATCTATTTAACTGCAAAATGGTTGTCTCTGAAATAAAGGGAAATGTTTAAATCTGTCAATTTCTCTTTAACTCATGAAACAACCAAACCACAATTGAAATGTCATAGAGAATGGGCATTTTAGATACACTCTTGCTCCAATTCTTGGCAAAACAGAACTATGAAAAATCTTACGGGTGTTCTCAGATGAGGGGCTCTACAATTTCATGAAAGAGAACTGTCACTGTATAGAAGTTGGTCATACTGAATAGGTAGTATAGCTTTAGGCAAGTCTTTTATTTTTCTAGATATTAGATTCCTCATCTATGAAATCAAATGTTGTAATGCAGTTGTCCCAGGACTCTCTCTCTTTCTCTGTGTCGACCTCTCCCACCCCAGCCTCTTTTCCCTTTTGTGGTTGCTGGGACATCACCACTCCAGACCAAATTTTTCAGATAGAAAGGGGAGACAGAGATAGATAGAGAGATAGCATAACACTAAACTTTCTTTCAATACCACAACACTCCTATTTGGTTGTACCAGGGGCTTGAACCTGGATTGCACACAGTGAAACAGGTGCCATACAAGGTGTATTATCTCATTGGCCTTCTGCTGGATCTCTCTCTCTCTCTCTCTCTCTCCCTTTCCCCCTCCCACTCCCCACTTGCCTCCAGGTTTATTGCTGGGGCTCGGTACCAGCACTACAAAATCACTCTGTTTTAGGTAACTATCTTTTCTTTTCCTCTTCCTCCTCCTTTCCCCCCCTATTCAATATGACAGAGAGAAATTGAGGAGGGAGCGGGAGAGAAAAGACAAGAAAGACAGCTGCAGACTTGCTTCACCACTTGTGAAGCATCTCCACTGTAGGTGGGGAGTAGGGGCTTGAACCTGGATCAAACCTGGGTCTTTGCATGGATCCTTGTGCTGTGCTTAACTGAGTGTACCACTGCCCGACCACCCTGGGTTTCTTGATTGAAACAAAATTCTAGGATTTTGTGGGGAGGACATGCCTTCTGAGTAGAGTGTTTCTTTGAAGTTGGGTGTGTGCATGTGGAACTTAGATGAAGCCCTGGCTCAATTTTGTGTACAGGGCAGTAGCAACACCTGTAGCCACAGACACTTATCACATGCTCATGGACCCTGGTGACATACGACCACAACACAGAATTTTCCAGAACATTGTTATAACAGTTCTCCTGCTGCTACTATTTGCTTTAAGATAACAGCTAAATAAAGCTTGCCTTGGATCTAAAGGGTTTCAAAGCCTGCACATGGCTCCCTGATGTTGCTCTGGGTGGAACACTTGGGTTTTGCGGGTGCTGAGTTTTTCTTTTAAAGGACATCTGTGTAGCCTGCAAACAGCTGCTGCCATCCATGAGGCTCCATCTCACTGGCAGGTTTTCACAGAGCTCTATTTACACAGCGTCCTAACTGGCATGAAAAATGCCAGCCCAGTGGAACCACAGATGCAAACAGGAGCCCTCCAAATAAATTTGAGTTAATGGTTGGAGTAATCTTGGAGTAACAATAAGAAAAGTTGCAGCTTCCTTAGTTAGAGGTCACTCTTTGAAGTTGCCATTCCATCTCCACTTTCTCCTCTGTTCACACTACTGTCTTAATTCATATTAGGAAGGTCAGAAATGGGTTCTTCTTGAGCTTACAGCACTGATTTTCCCCCTTATTTTGGGCCACATCATTCTGTTATTTAAAAAAATTTTTATTAGTGATTTAATATTGATGTACAAAATCACATGTCAAAGGGGCTGGGTGGTGGCACACCTGGTTAAGCGCACATGCTACAGTGTGCATGGACCCAAGTTCGAGCTCCTAGGCCCCACCTGCAAGGGGAAAGCTTCACAGTGGTGAAGCAGGGATGCAGGTGTCTCTCTGTCTCTCTCCCTCTCTGTCACCACCTTCCCTCTCCATTTCTGGCTATATCAATCTACTAAATAAAGACTAAAAACAGATGCAAAATCACATGTCAATAGTGGCATAATTCTATATCGTTCTCACCATCAGAATTCTGAATCCCCAGTCCCTCCATTGTAGATCACAGCAGTTCTCCTAAGGTTGTAGACCTGGGTTAACTGCTATCTTTACAACTGTCTGCCTACACTTGCACATAATTACCCCTCTTTTCTTCCAGGTCTAGTCCTTTCTTCCCCTCAAATCCACACATTTACTACTACTACATCCAAATGTCCCTCCCCTTTTCCTCCTCTCTCTCTGGCTCCTGATGGAGATTGAGTTCTGAGCCCTTTTATCCTCTTCCTCCTACACTTCTCCCCCACTGGGAATATGGATAAAAATTGTTTTGGGGGTGCAGAAGGTAGGAGTTCTGGCTTTTGTAACTGTTTCTTTGCTGGACATGGGTGTCGGCATGTTGATTCATATCCCAAGTCTGTTTCTATCTTTCCCTAGTGGTGTAGAGCTCTGGAGAGGTGAGGTTCCAGGACACGTTGGTGAGGTTGCCTGCCCATTAAAGTCAGGATGGAATCATGATAGCATCTTCAACTTAGTATCTGGAAGGTGGGCCATATTACTCTGTAACTGAGTTCATTGATTCTGATCAGGCTCACTTTCCTTCTTTTATTCTTCTCATTTATAAATAAATTTAATATCAAGTGCATTGGCTTTCATTTTGGGATTGTCCCAGAGTGTAATACTAGGCCCAGGCTTAGAGAGAATAAGCAGTGAAAGAGCTACTGTGATCATGAGAACCGCATTGGGCTATGCTTTAGGGCAAGGAGGCCAGCAGGAGAACTTGGAACAGAAACATCGCCAGCCACAGGTACCTTCAAAGAGCTTAACTCATTATTTCCACCTGCCGTTCAGTACTTAGAGTCACTCTCCTTGGATTCCACAGGCATCTCCAAATATTTTCATTTTCTTCCACTTGATGTTTATTCTTGAGATCCACCTCATTTCATAGGTGCTTTCTGAATGTGTGTTTTGCCTCCATCCTAATCGTAGCTGGAAAACTGTCGCTATTTCACACAGTAGGTGTTATCTTCTTGAATGTGCCAGTATGTGTGGGGGGAGTAAGGGAAGGGGAGGAAAAGTAAGCCTTTTTCCCCCAGAAAAGTGTGGAGCACTAAACCTCTTGCAGAGTAATGGATGAAACAGAAGTGGAAGATCTGAGCTATGATGAATTGGCAGATCTTTAAAATACTTTATCTCATGTGAATTGATCCACTGCTATCAACAAGTGACTGTGTATACAAAGGACCATTTTAGCTGGTCAATTTTGAGTGGGATGGTAATTTTATATATATATATATATATATATATATATATATATATATATATATATATATATATATATATTATATATAAAGTATTGACAAGACCTGGGCTGGTAATTTTGACAGCAGACACCTCTTTGACCAAAACCGAGGTCAGACTCTAAAGTGAAGCCAAAGACCATGTTTTTTGTTATAGGTAATTTATTTATATGCTAGAGAACTACCCCTTATAGAGGTAATGATACCCTCAATTTTTTTTCAACTCCATCTTTTTTTTTTTTTTTTACTAAGTTCATATATCTGTTTACACTGATAACCCCTTGAGATTTCCACTGCAGATACATGAAGGGGTGCTATCCATATGGATATGGGGAGCTACATATATTCAGCTGGGAATTTAGTTTGACCTCAGTCCTTAATACATAGTTACTCCACTGAAGGGCAGCTCCTAATAAATTAATGAGTAATGGGATCTGAAATTTGCCATTTTGCCTAATTTCAGTGAGGTGGTCCTCTTGTTTGATGTAGATTGCCTCTCATTAATGACTTTCCCAAGATCTTGCTTTGGGAGGGGTGGAGCATAAAAAATTAACTCAATTAGTCCTCTAAAGTCACCATGTCAAGTAGAAGACTTTCAGGCCAATGGTAGGACTTCCAGAGCTTGGGTACATGTAACCACAGGGATGGAATGTCCAACTCACAGTGCTCTCAAAGGTATTCTTTTTTTAAAAAATTTTAAGTCATTGCTTCTCTTATTGTACACATGTCCTATAAAGAAGATATATGTCCACAACTGAGCTTTGAAAGAGAACCACAGGGCCAGTTCCATTTAAAGGGAATGAAGTCAAGCAGTAAATTTGCTGGTCACTCTTTTCATATGGACTGTACTGTAGCCAGCAGTTGGTCTTTGATGTCCTAACAATAGCACTGGGCCACAGAGGCAAGAGGAGGATCCTCATAACACTGCAAATAGTCCATATTCATTAAAATTTGGAAACCAGACTGCAGGACAGCACACATCATGGATTGCATAGAGTAGATTTCAACACTGTGGGCTGCCTTCCCTAGTTTATATATATATATATATATATATATATATATATATATATATATATATATATCCATCTCTTCTGCACTATCTATACTGCCTAGAGCATTTCTTACTATGTTTTAAATAGAAAAAAATGATATATCTACTGAAAATGCACATGTATAGCTATATAACTTAATGGGATTTTACAAACTGAGCACATCTGCGTAATCTACACTCAGATCAAGAAACAGGACATCAAGGAGGTGGCTCAGTGGCAGAAACCTGTTTTTATAGGTAAAGCTCTGGGTTTGAAGCCATCACTATATGGGGTCAGCAATGGTGCAGTGGTGCTTGAACCTCCTTCTCTTTCTGCCTCTATCTCTTTCACTGGTATCCTCATTGTAAAAAAAAAAACATAAATGGAAAAAAATAAGCACAGGAGGTGTCTCAGTAGAAATGATCTCTTGCATCCCATAAACATTATTAATATATGCATATATTAAAAGAAGCAGAACATTACCAGCATCCCCACATGATACCTTTGTAGTTCTTTCTGGTAACTTATTTTAAGGAGGTGATTTAGTTTCTCTCTCTCTTTCTCTCCCTCTCTCTCTGTATATATATTTGTCACCAGGGGGCTTGGTGCCAGCACTATAGATCCACCTCTACCAGGTGGCCATTTTTATTTTTTATATTTAATTTTTATTAGATAAAATAGCGAGAAACTGAGAGAGGACATAGAATTAGAGAGAGGAGGAGAAAGAACCCCCCTGCAGGTGGGGAGCAGGAGCTCAGACCTGGATCTTTGCTCTTAGTAATATATGTGCTTAACCAGTTGTGCTGCCACCTGGCCTGAGGTCGTCACTTATTTGACAAAGATAACCAGTGTTCTCTTTTCCAATAATACAGATTATTTTTTTTCCTGGTTATGAATTTCACATAAACAGACTATAGATATTATATGGCTTGTTTGATGATTTATTCCTTTATTCTAATGGAGGGGGAACAGAGCACTGCTCCACTATTATTTTATTTAATTTTTATAATTTTTATTTATAAATTGGAAACACAAACAAGTCCATAGGATAAGAAGGGTACAACTCCACACAATTCCCACCACCAGAACTCCGTATCCCATCCCCTCCCCTGATAGCTTCCATATTCTTTATCCCTTTGGGAGTATGGACAGAGGGTCATTATGGGGTGCAGAAGGTGGAAGGTCTGGCTTCTGTAATTTCTTCCCTGCTAAGCATGGGTTTGTCAGGTTGATTCATACTCAGCCTATCTCTCTCTTTCCTTAGGAGGGCAGGGCTCTGGGGAGGTGGGACTCCAGGACACATTGGTGATTTTCATATGATATGATTTTTGATAGTGTTGGAGATCAAACCTGGGCCTTTAGGCATTCAAGTCCTATGCTTTAAGGTGGTGAGCTTTCACCCTGGCCCTATACAGCATATGCTGTTTTATGTCTAGCTTCTTTCATTCAGCAGTACCACATTCCTGAAATTGCACATGTGTAGTTGTCATCTGCACCTGCCTAGCATGTGCACATGCTGCTTTATCACCCATTCTACAACTGATGAGCATTTTGTCCACTTTCAGTTTGGGACTACTATAAACAATGCTGTTCTGACTATTCTTTTTTTCAGGTCTTTGAGTATATAGCTAAGTACATGTCTTTGGTGTATATACCAAGAGTTGGGTGCTGCATTGGATGCTATGTATACATGTATATATTCTATTTTAGCAGTTAATTTGATAAAGCAGTTTTTAAAAATGTTTATACCAATTCACACACCTATTAGAAATTGGCATTTTCACTATACTCCCAGAGGGATAAAGAATAGGGCAGTCTCCAGTGGAAGGGATGGGATATATAACTCTGGTGGTGGGAACTGTATGGAATTATACTCCTATTATCTTACAGTCTTATAAATAATTACTAAATTACTAAAAAAAAAATTGACATTTTCATTCTTATCACCATAGGACAGTCTTTCATAAATTTAGAGGTATTTTTTTTCTTTAAATTTACTTTTCTTTTCTCATGAAGTTGCTTGCCTAGAGATCAGTTATGTGACACTTAGCAAATTAATAAGCTGTTATGATAACTGAAATGAGACTGGTCCCAAATCAACATTTGGGGTACAAACAAAGTAGAGAAGCCACAGTTAAAATAGCTCATTTGGGAGAGCATCAGAATGAAGAAAACAGAGAGGGTTCTATAGAAGATACCTGGCATAGGGTGTACAACACTATCTCTCAATAAACAAAACAGAGGCTAAAATGCAATAGACAGGACGTTTAAGAAATTGAGAAAAATAACAGAAGGTCTATAGTCACAGAAGTCCATGAGCTGATTAGATAGGCA
Organism: Erinaceus europaeus; assembly: GCF_950295315.1. Lineage (NCBI taxonomy): Eukaryota > Metazoa > Chordata > Mammalia > Eulipotyphla > Erinaceidae > Erinaceus > Erinaceus europaeus. The sequence goes on from NC_080162.1 coordinate 61,296,069, forward strand.
ATATAAAGCCTTAACAAAAACTAATCTGAGTTTACTCACAGTAACAGCAAACAAACAAAAAAAAACGAATATTCTTTGATTTGTTGCTCAGAAGACTTTGAGGAAATAGATTTACTGACACAATGAAGAGGAGAAAAATATGATTACTCAAAAAGAATAAATTATTCTAGTCACTAGCAGAATGAAAAAAAAGAGAATGAGCAACTTACAGAGCTTGTGAAGCTTCTTTTTCCCCAGGCATGCCCCTGTTTGTTATGTCTGGGAAAGGAAGGTAGGGAAGAGCGTCCCTTTGTCAGGGAAAGTGGTTGCAGGCTTAAATTGTTAAAGCTCTATGAGTGATTAATAACATATTTATGGGCACAGTGCCATCCCTACCATGGAGCACATGATTTTTAAACAGTAAAACTACACAAGAGAGGAGAATGTAAAGAAAGAAGGTGAAAAGAGATGGAACATGGGTTCCTATGATGACAAAAAAATCCAGGGTATTTTCTAGTTCTATTTTTTTTTTCAGAAGTATATTCCTTTGGGTTTTATTTCCCTCTTGGCCCAACTCTGGCCTAAACCAGGCTATGAAGTTCCACAGCACAGTTCTAGGTGATGGTTGAATACTACTGGAAATGTTCATCACTTTCATCAGACACCTGCTTCCTGAGATGGGATTGTATGGTGGCTGGGTAGGGAAGAGAATAGTTTAACCAGAAGGCCAGCTGCTTCTCTGTGCCCCACCCTCCCAACCCCGAATCTGCCTTTGCTCATTCTTTGCCTTCTTTCATATGGTAGAAGAGGCCAAGAATAGCCTTTTTGGATGCATCCCTGATTGGCATGAGGCAGAACATATGTCAGTCATATGGAGGCAGGCTGCACTGCATTGGTTCTGTGATACACTTCCCTCTGTGTGAGGTGCTCAGAAAAGTCAGGTGTTAAATATTCATTTCCTGACATTACTCTCCTGAAGTTTCTCCAGCTACACAATGGAGATAACCCCTACTGAGAGATAATCTCCAGTTTTTAATATCACAATAATTAAAGGAGTAAATCACATTAAGTTTTTACAGCAGTGCCTGGCACAGAACAAATGTTCACTGTTAGTTTTGTATCATCCTCATCAGCTTTGAAGATAAAATTCAACAATTACTATGATGTCAACAGAGTAACACACTATTGTCTATCATAATGACTATTATTCATAGAGAAGGGCCATGGAATTCAGAGTTGAAATGACTTGTCCAAGGACATATAGCTCTATAAATGCTGATGACATTCATGACTTAATTCATTCCTATGCATCAAGGAGTGTACTTTCAGTAGCATAAGCTCAAAGGTATGGAGCTATTATTATCCCATTTTTACTGAACATGACATAGAAGTATAGAGATATGTCAGCCCCTTCTACCTCCATGGGCACACACATTAGTGAGAAACAAGTAGAACTGTAACAAATCCAGAGTCTATGGCTTTTTGCCATTCTGTTAGGTCTTGTGACTTGTTCTGGTTAAGAAGAATTTGAAAGGAGTGACTGAAGTAAAGGTTAAAGTATGCTTGCCCAATTTCAATTTGCCTTTGCTTTCCTTCACTTTGCATCTTCATGGGGGAAAAAAACAAACAAACATGACAGGTAGCTTTCTGGTTACAGAAGTCTTGGCAACACACAAGACAAATGCAGACACATCCACGGCTAGAAGGCAAGACAGCTTATCCATGTTGAATCCCAGCTTAGCTATGGACTTATGCGCATGAGCATACATATTATTTTTGCAGGTCTCTGAGTTTTGAGATAGTCTGTGGTACAGAAATACTGGCTAGTAGCCAAATAATACCTTACCTATATTGAGTGTTTTCTGGGACTTAGAATTTGTACAAGAAGCATACATCTAGAATAGTGCTTCTCAAAATACAACATGCATTTGATTAAGCTAAGGGACTTTGTTAAAATGAAGGTCTTCTTTTAGTACAGTTGGCCAGTATTGTGATGTTTATTTTCTAATGAGGTTCCAGGAAACGCTGGTGTAGATGTTAACTCCACAGACTGCACTATTGGTAGAAGGGCTGAGAAACCGCCTCATTAGTAATTCTGAGCCACAACTGTTGCAGAGGCAGTGAAGGGCTACCGATGTGTAAGGAAAAGGCAGACTTTGCTCCCTAGGATGAACTGTGTCAGTATCTAATAATCCGTATACTCCCAATGTTCCATGTAGCCAGGGAGGTCAGTCCAGTTCCTGGACTAAAGACTAGAAACACCTAGTGAGATCTCACTAATATTTGCCCTTTTCTGTTTACTGGAATTTGGAGTTTCCTAGCAATAAATCTGACTTCCAATCTATTTTGGGGTCATAATCAATGAATGCTGAATTTCCTTTTTCAAAAATATTTTCAAATATACTTCAATGAGGGGAGAGAGTTAGAGTGGGAGAGAAAAATGTTTGCAGGTGAGAGAGCATTGTCAGCTCTGGCATATATGCTGGTGCCAAGGATTGAACCTGCAACCTCTAGGGTCTCAGGAAGACAAGTCTTTTATGTTCCTGTCCCAAATCCAAATGATAAATAGCTAAATCACAATAAAATTGAGTATCTTGCAGGACATACTAACTCTATGTCCGGTTTTCTTAATTCTCAGTCAGGAAAGGTATAGGAATAAGAAGATGAAGGCAGTAATAGACAGTAGTTTGCAGAAGTTGGGCCTTCTGCTAGAATCCTAGAGAACTTGCTTTTTTTTTTTTTTATTTTTTGTCTACTATATAGCTTTCTTTCCCTTTACCACCAAGAACACCTGGAGAACTGAGTCCCATGTAAATTTCCTATTTTGGGAATCCTGGAAAGATAGAAGAATTCTTTCCAAGGAGACAGTATTTTATTGCTTTACTTCAGTTTTTCATATTTTTTGTAGGTCACACATCTATGTGTTGGCTGTAGAAAAACAGCATCTTGAGACTTAACTTCCAAACTATCTTAATAAATAGAAATTGTTCCAAATGCCAGCAGTACTCCCTGGTTTGCTATAATCCTAAAATAAATTATATGAGTACATTTAAAAGAATCTCACAATTTCCTAACTATCTAAACATATATCAACCATATAATCCATCCATACTGCTCTTAAGTATTCACATTAGAGAAAGGATAGTTTATGTTCATGCAAAAACTAGTACATACATAAAAGCTCAAAGCATCTTTATTTTTTTTTTACTAGTTGATATTGGTTTACAGAATTTTAAGTTTTTAGGGATAGAGTTTCAAAGCAAAGCATCTTTACTATTTTTAATTTTTAATTTTTTTACCTCCAGGGTTATTACTGGGGCTCGGTACCTGCACTGTGAATCCACTGCTCCTGGAGACTATTTTTTTTTCCTTTTGTTACCATTGCTGTTGTGGTTATTAATATTGTTGTTATTGCTGTCATTGTTGCTGGATAGGACAGAGAGAAATGGAGAGAGGAGGTGAAGATAGAGAGGGGGAGAGAAAGACAGACACCTGAAGACCTGCTTCACCGCTTGTGAAGTGACCCCCCTGCTGGTGGAGAGTTGGGGGCTTGAACCAGTATCCTTGTGATGGTCCTTGTGCTTCCTGCCATGTGTGCTTAACCTGCTGCACTACCATCTGACCCCCAGCATCTTTATTTTTATAGGTATAAAGTGGTAACAACTTAAATGTCTTTCACAGGTAAACAAACAGTTACACGGTGGTATATCTATATAATTGATACTAGTTGGTCATAAAAAAGGAGCAAAGCTTGAGAAAATAGAATAAGACTGGAGTCATCACACTTCCTGACCTCAAACTACTCTACAGAGCTATGGTAATCAAAACTGCCTTGGACTGGAACCAACACAGATACATGGATCAGTGGAATGAATAGAAATAAAAGCCTGGAAATACCCTCTCTCTATACACACACACACCTCTGGACAATTAACTTTTTAAATATTTATTCCCTTTTGTTGCCCTTGTTGTAATTATTATTGTTGTTGTTACTGATGTTGTCATTGTTGGACAGGACAAAGAGAAACAGAGAGAGGAGGAGAAGACAGAGAGGAGGAGAGAAAGGCAGACACTGCTTCACCTACAGACCTGCTTCACTGCTTGTGAAGCAACTCCCCTACGGGTGTGGCGCTGGGGGCTCGAACTGGGATCCTTACGCCGGTCCTCACGCTTTGCGCCACCTGCATTACTGCCCAACTCCCAGACAATTAATTTTTGACAAGGGAGCTGAAACCATTAAATGGGGGAAGGAACAAGTGGTGTTGGGAAAACTGAGTTGAAACATGAAAATGAATGAGATTGGACCACCACATATCACCACATATGAAAGTCAACTTCAAATGGATCAAAGCCGTGAACATTAGAACAGAAACTATCAAATACATAGAAGAAACATTAGCAGAACACTTCATGATCTATGCTCCAAAAAGGTTTTCAGAGATTCAAATCCAATAGCAGAGAAAATGAAGCCAAAAATAAATTAATAGGACTACATTAAACTGAAAAGCTTCTGGACCACAAAGCACACAGCCACCACAATAGAAAAATACCCTCAGTGTGAGAGAAGATCATCATACAATATATATCAGGTAAAGGACTAATAATCAAAATACATAAAGAGCTCAGTAAACTTAACACCAAAAAAAACCCCCAAGCAACCTCATTAGGAAATAGGGAGAAGAACAGGACAGAAACTTCACTGAAGAAGAGGTTCAAAGGACCAACAGACACATATAAAGGCTGTCAAAGTCATTTATCATCAGAGAAATGCAAGTAAAGATCATTGGTGGCCTGGGAATTGCTAGAGAATGAGGGAAATGACACAAAGGAGCAAAAATCAACTTTTGGAGACAGTGGATTTATTCACTATCTTGATATTGGTAATGATTTCATAGGTGTCAAAATTCATCAGATTCTTCTCTTTAAATATCTGCAGTTCAATTACACCTTAAAATACAGACTGTCACTTTCCCCTCTGCTTTCTCTCCCTATCATCATCTCTCCAATGGGATTGGGAGCTAAGGCAGTCTTTTAAAATCTATTTCAGTGATAGTGGCATGACTGTTCAATCTGGAAGCCTGTGAGAATAAGTTAACAAGTATGTGGGCAATGGAGCCAGATTTTGGTGCACACATTACAGTGCACAAAGACCTGTGTGTGGAGGGGGAAGCTTCACAAGTGGTGAAACAGTGTTGTATCTCTCTCTCTCTTTCTCTCTCTCTCATCTCTCCCCTTTCAATTTCCCTCTCTATCTGTTGGGTAGTTGCCATCTCCCCCTGGCTTCTTCTTATCCATATGCCTATATAGGGATTTACTGATCCAAAGGTTTGGTCTATTTACATAAATCACTTTTACATAAAGCACTCCAGGGCATTGGTGGTTCAGTTATAGGATTCTCGCCTGTTCCGCCCCCTCCTTGTCACACTCTGATTTTCACCAGTCACTTTTCTCTCCACCCTCTCTATATCACATCCTGTTTCCACCCTACTTGGAGAGTATAAAAACAGCTGCTCTTCTGATTAAAGACACTTGGAAATTGCTTTCCGGCTCCAAGAGTTCCAGAGTGTATCTCCTGCAGAAGTTGGTGCAGCACGAGTTCCTGATCCCTCTCCCACACAGCAGCCTAGATCAGCTCCAGTTGAGTGATCTCCAACCCAGACAGCACTAGCTCGGGAAGAAGTACCCTCAGGCTATTCCGGCATCTGGCGCCTGAACAGGGACCCGTAAGCAGCAGATTTACAAGAAGACATCTTAGATAAGTACACACCTTTTGGGTATCTGCAATATTGTGTTAAGGCACTGTGATTTTTTTTCTTTCTTATTGTTTTCCGGAAATCTTTCCACCATGGAAAATTTTTTCCAAATCCTGCATTCTTTTTCCAGTATACAATTTTTATATATCTGGGACATTTTTCTCGGGGCTTCACCTTATATCCTGTTGATCATCATAGCAGCTTTTAAGGGATATATAGGTCAACCTCTCAAAAGGCTTAAGGACCTAGAGGCTGAGGTCAAAGAGATAAAGGAAGTAATCATAGAACTTAACCAGCACCTTAAAAACAAGAAGAAGCAAAGGCCTGTCGTGATCTTGACCCACCCTAGTTCCTCTGCATCTTGCCCTGAGGCTCCTATTTTGGCATCTTGCCCTGAGGCCCCTATTTTGGCAGACACGTGTCCGAATTCTCCTTTGGACTCCACAGCCACTTCTTCGGCCACCCCCATTTTGGCAGAAACGTGTCCGGAACCTCCTGCTGCCTCCACGGCTGCTTCTTCACCCCACCCTGTTTTGATAGACACATGTCCGAATTCTCCTGTAGCCTCCAAAACCACTTCTTCGGCCACTTGTCCAGAAGCTTCCACTTCGATGACTCCTCCTACCGCTACACACTTAGAGCAAGTCCGCACATTTCCGGTCAATGTTGCCCCCAATAGACAAAAACCTCAGGCCTGGTATCCATATTCCGCCACAGATCTGAAGGAACTACGCCAGGCTATCAAAGATGACGGTGTTCATGCCCCATGGACCAGGTCCATTTTACAAGGCCTGCTTCAGAACCTTAATACCCCTCAAGATTGGATAGATGTGACTCGTGCTACGCTCCCAGGCCCCCTCTTCCTGCAATGGGAGGCATTCTTTCGCGACGAATGTTTACAACAATCGCGGAAAAATATTCAAAATCAGCCAGAGGGTAATTTTGATGCATTGTTTGGAACAGGCCAATTAGAAACAGGGATTCAACAGGCGGAAGCCAAGTTTCCAGCGGGGTATTTTGATCAAGTACGCCTGTGTGCATTAAAAGCATGGGAGCGATTAACACCACCCATGGGAGCAGCCTCAGCCCCCATTCTCTCCCTGCAACAAGAACCTGATGAATCCCTCGCTAAATTCATTGCCAGGGTCCAGTCGAGTTTGGAAAGGAAGATTTATAATCCTGACGCTCGTTTTCTCCTTCTGCGATCCATAGTCTGGGATGGAATGCTTCCGCATTTTCGACAGGCCTGTATCACTCTTAAAAACGAACACCCAGATACTTGGATTCTAGCTACACAGGATCTCAGATCAAGCTCTTTTCAAGGACCTATGTTACAGGCCTATGCAGCTACCTTACATAAGCAAAAAGGAGCTTGCTTTCAGTGCGGTCGCCAAGGGCATTGGCGTAACCAATGTCCAGAAAATAGACCGCGACCCCACCTCCAGTCAGGGCGACCCCACCTCCAATCAGGGCAACCCCGCCTCCAGACAGGGAATCAGAGACCACGAATGCCTTGTCCCAGATGCCAGAAAGGATTTCACTGGAGGAGAGATTGTTGGTCAAGGTTCCATAGGAACGGCACGCCTCTGCCAAATGTAAACAGGGATTTAAACTAGGTATGGGGCTTCCCTTAGCCCCGCCCCCAAGAGGGAAGGAAGCAGGTCGCCCGCTTGGTGCTGTGCCCTTCTTCCACAAACAGAAGCCCAGCTTGGGACCCAATCCATCGCTGCACCCACCACGCCAAGTAACAATAACAGAGGGTGAGCAGAAGGAGGAACCCGCGGTATGTGGGAACTTCCAGCATAGAAATAACCGGCTGGAGCAAGAGAACAGCTCGAATTCAGAGCCTGAGATTTTATGGACCACCCCTGTTTTAGAAAGGGGTCACCCAACTATGACAGTAAAGATTGGTAATATTCCTTTTAAATGTTTGATTGACACAGGAGCAGATAAGACAATATTAAGACAAGCAGAGGTTCCCCAGAGTTGGGAACTCCTCCCAGGACCACGCTTACATGGTGTTGGAGGATTGACTCAGGCATTCCGCACACGAGATTCCCTTGTGTGGGAAGATCCAGAAGGGACTACCGGACGCTTTCAGCCTTTAATAGCTGATATAAGCACCAATTTATTGGGAAGAGACTTGCTGGAATCTTTAGATGTAGTGATATCCTCAGACACCTCTGCAGGACACCACACTCACTCCTGTGAGACTGCTAGACTCAACCAGCACCCCCAATACTAACTGCCACTGTTCGTAACAGAACTCCCCGCTTAGATTGGCTTTCTAATGAGCCTGTCTGGGTGGAACAGTGGCCTTTGCCTAGGGAGAAGCTAGAAATTTTAAAAAAACTCGTCCAAGAGCAGTTATCTTTGGGACACATTCGTCATTCTCGGAGCCCATGGAATACTCCAGTCTTTGTAATTAAAAAGCGCTCAGGAAAATGGCGCCTCCTCCAAGATCTTCGTGCAGTTAATAAAACCATGCAGGTTTGGGGCTCCCCCCAAAGGGGTTTGCCTCTTGCTTCCGCAATTCCCACAGGAATTCCAATCATAGCTATTGATCTACAGGATTGTTTTTTCTCTATTCCCTTACACCCACAAGATTGTAAACGTTTTGCTTTCTCTGTTCCTTCTGTTAATAATGCCAGCCCTGCCGATAGATTTGAATGGGTGGTACTGCCCCAGGGCATGGCTAATAGTCCTACTATTTGTCAAGAGGTTGTTAAATCTGCCCTTTTTCCATATATTCATAAGGGCCTTAAGGTTTTTCATTATATGGATGACGTGTTAATATGGGGAGAATTAGATACAGATCTCTCCGCCCTACGTGATTTTCTAATCCCTGCCTTAAAGAGAAGTGGACTTAATGTAGCTCCTGAGAAGATACAGCTAATCCCTCCAATATCTTTCTTAGGCTCAGAGATTTCCCTAACGCAGATTCATCCTTTAAAACCTTGTGTTACTTTTCCTTCTAATCTCACTCTTGCTTCTTTACAAAGTTTTCTTGGAAATTTGAATTGGCTTAGGCAGTATCTTTATCTGCCTACGAGCTGCCTGCAACCACTGTTCGATCTGTTAAAAGGAAACAAACAGCCCTCCTCAAAGCGTATGTTAACCCCCGAAGCATCCTTGGCTCTGGAAAAAGTTAACCAGGCTCTCCAGGACATGCACCTCGTTCGATTCTCCCCCTCCTCTCCAGTAAATCTTCTAATCTTTAACTCCACCCCCACGGTAGTGGGGGCATTGTGGCAGAAACATGGTGTTCTCGAATGGCTTCATACGCCAGTAGGCGGAGCTCCAAGACTCCTTACCGAGATTGATGCCTTAGCATTTATGGTTCGCCAAGGAAGAAACAGATCGGTTCAGGTCTTAGGAAGGGAACCAGATTCAATCATTCTTCCCTTTACTCTCACTGATACAGAATGGCTCATATGCCACCATTCTTGTTTTGCCATAAGTTTAATGGGTTTTCCAGGACAATTAGATAATCATTTTCCCTCTAATAATTTGATAGCTTCTTTACCTCTGTTGCCTCTACTAGTACCTAAACTTTTCTCTCGAGATCCCATCCCCTCTGCTCCTACAGTGTTCACTGATGGTGGAAAAAAGGGAGCTGCTGCCCTTATATATTATCCAGACCAGCAATACCCCAAACCTCTCTTTACTGAACTTCCTGATAATTCCCCTCAGTACAAAGAACTTTATGCTGTTTTCCTTGCATTAAAAGCTGTACCAGAATCCTTCAACCTTTTTTCTGACAGTGTGTATACTGTTAGCTTACTTCCATGGCTTGCTTGATCTTATGTAAGAAGTGATGACAACCCACTTTCTCCTCTTTTAATTCAAATTGCCTCTATGCTCTGTTCTCGAACCCATCCACTGTATGTTCAGCACCTACGTTCCCACAGCCCTCTTCCTGGTCCCCTGTCCGAAGGGAATGCTGCAGCTGACCGCCTTGCCTCCACAGGAATTCTCCTAGCCTCTGTCTCTAATCCTGCTGACTTTCATTCCCTAACCCATGTTAATCTTAAAGGTCTTCGAGCTCGATTTCCTGATATTCCTCTGCCACAGTTAAAACGTATTCTTGCTACATGTTCCTCCTGTGCAGGTCTAATCAAAACACCTGCTATTCAGACTCTAGGGGTTAATCCTCGAGGTTTAAAAGCCAACGCTCTTTGGCAAATTGATGTTACCCACATACCTAACTTTGGCAAACAAAAATATGTGTTCGTCTCAATTGATACCTTCTCTAAGTTTATGTGGGCTACAGCTCAAACTGGAGAAAACTCAAAAAAGCTTATAAGCCATATGCTCTCCTGTTTTGCTGTAATGGGCTTACCTCTTCAACTTAAAACGGATAATGGACCTGCTTTTACCAGCAAACAATCTAAAGATTTTTGTTCCCTCTGGAACATTACTCATACTACAGGCATTCCGTATAATCCACAGGGACAAGGCATTGTTGAGAGGGCCCATCAAACTCTTAAGGCTCAATTAAATAAAGAAAAAGGGGAAATGTACCCCCCTAATATCCAGCTGGCAAAAGCCTTAACTACATTAAATCTCTTTAATATTTACAAAAACTCCGACCAACCTCCTATAATTCTTCATTGGCAAACACCACCCACCCTCCCAGCTATTAAAGTCAAATGGAAAGACCCACTTGATAAAATTTGGAAAGGACCTGACCCCCTGTTGACTATGGGGAGGGGTTTCGCATGTATTTTTCCACAAAATTACTCCAAGCCTGTTTGGGTTCCTGCCCGCCATGTCCGGCAATACCCACATGATGGTGCTGATATCCCTGAAGAACAAGAAACACTGCAAGAAGACTGGCTGCAAGAGGACTGGCTACAGGATGCACCCCAGGATCCATAATACAGCATGGCAGAATCAAAAAAAAAAAAAAATCTGATTCACAGAACTCTCCCCCCCCCCCCCGAATGAATGTCTTATGCTATGACTGGCCAGTTGTGTTTTGTGAGTGAGTGAAAAAAAAAAAAAAATTGAGTGAGTTGAGTGACCAAAATTTTTGTATGACCCATTGTGCTCAGAGTACTCTGAAAGTTAACTGACTTTATATCAAATGGCTGGACGCAGCCATGGTTTCTGGAGACGTCCAGAAACAGTCCAAAAATTGTTCATTCCCCCTTTTGATTTCTTTTTTAAGTCTTGATATCAATATGAAATGTTTAGTCTTAAACTGTGTGAGTAAAGATGGTTCAACTATGACAGTAGTTCTAAATTCACATTTGAAATGATATATCTTATTTACAAGTTTTTCTCCTCCTGTGTGTTATAAACTATATGTTTAATATGCGTGTTTCAAGTTTGGTAAACATTAACTTGACAGTTAAATCGTAACTTCGAAGTTACATTTTTACGAGAAGAGGTAAAATCAATTCATTTAAGTAACTGAGTGTTTAAGGTAAAACTCTAAATATCCAATGTGACAATTCATCATCTCCTAAATTAAAATACAAATTCTCTATACAGGACATTTTTGGAGGGCCCCCAAAAATGTCCTGTAAGCTATCTTGTGGAAATTAATCCACAACAAATTTGGCATCAATCTGATATTGTAAATGTACCAAAAAAAAAAAAAAAAAAACTGTCACTAAAATGTGTTAACTCTAGTAACCTGAGTTTGCTTAAAAACCCAATGTAAAAATAGTCAAGAATCAATATATGTAACTTAAACTCGGTATGAAAACTTTGCTATATAAAGACTGCTACATGAGGTCACGTAAGATGACCTTTACACAAAATTATAAAGATACCTAAACCAGTTATAATCATTGAGTTATCAATTGTAGTAAACTTCTAATTTGTTACAAAGTTTTTTCATAAGTAATTGACTACAGCTATGACAAGCCTTCGCATAAAGAAGCATCTGCTCATATAGAATCCCCAGAAATCCATCTTGGACCCCTGACCTCTGACATCACCCACAATTACAGCCATCCCCAGAAACCCATGATGTGACCTGACACGATCTGGAGAACCTGATTCACAGACTCCGAAGGACAAGACTTTCCTACTGCCTTTCTCTCAACCATCGGTGTCTGCTCTTCCTGCTTCTGTTTCGCCCATCATGTTTTGGCGGTTCCAGGTCACTCTCTACAGAGAAGAAAAGTTCTGGTGGCCGTCCTCCTCCATCAAGATAGACGTGTGGCATTTATTTCCTGGCCGTTGACATTGGACTGATGCTTCTATAGAACTTGCTGGACACTCCTTTTATACTCCTGGACTTCTTGAAGAATGACTGTAGCAGGCTGACTCGGGATTTTGCAATGCCAGATCACCCCTCTAGCCCCTCGGCTTATCAGGCCCCCACTCCTCCACCCATCAGGCTCACTCTGTCTCTTGCTACTCTTACTTATCCCTCCGTCTTGTGCTAGTTCTTTTTAAAGACACTTACACACTATCATTCTGCTTTCTTCCCAACAGGTTTCCGTTCACCCCTACACTGCTATTCCCCTGACAGAGATGAAGCCTTTTACAGACATTGACCCAGTTATATATGGCCATTAAGTAAGAGGAAGATGTTGGGGAGTTGTGAGGATATGGTTGAGCTTGGAAGGGCTTGAGCCTGAGGGGTGTGTCAATCCTGTTAGTCTCTCTCTCCACGGAGAGGTTGAGCAAGGAGGGACAGTAGAACCCCAAAAAAGGTGTGCCTCTTATCAGTCTCCCTGCCTCACAAAATGCCCCACTCTCCTGATACTATGGCAAAAAGTTAAAAAGAAAGGGGGAGATGTTGGGTAGTTGCCATCTCCCCCTGGCTTCTTCTTATCCATATGCCTATATAGGGATTTACTGATCCAAAGGTTTGGTCTATTTACATAAATCACTTTTACATAAAGCACTCCAGGGCATTGGTGGTTCAGTTATAGGATTCTCGCCTGTTCCGCCCCCTCCTTGTCACACTCTGATTTTCACCAGTCACTTTTCTCTCCACCCTCTCTATATCACATCCTGTTTCCACCCTACTTGGAGAGTATAAAAACAGCTGCTCTTCTGATTAAAGACACTTGGAAATTGCTTTCCGGCTCCGAGAGTTCCAGAGTGTATCTCCTGCGGAAGTTGGTGCAGCACGAGTTCCTGATCCCTCTCCCACACAGCAGCCTAGATCAGCTCCAGTTGAGTGATCTCCAACCCAGAGAGCACTAGCTCGGGAAGAAGTACCCTCAGGCTATCCCGGCATCTATCCACAATAAATAATATAATTAATGAATAATAAATAATATAAATAACAACAAGAAGAACAAAAATGGGTGGGTATGTGGGCAATGGAGCCAGATTTTGGTGCACACATTACAGTGCACAAAGACCTGTGTGTGGAGGGGGAAGCTTCACAAGTGGTGAAACAGTGTTGTATCTCTCTCTCTCTCTCTTTCTTTCTCTCTCATCTCTCCCCTTTCAATTTCCCTCTCTATCCACAATAAATAATATAATTAATGGATAATAAATAATATAAATAACAACAAGAAGAACAAAAATGGGTGGGTATGGATACCATTTCCAGTATTTCTGTGTCCTCCATTTAGTTTCTACTTATTATTTTTTAAAGTAGACCTGTAGTGTTCAATAGGAAGCAGTCTATTGCATTTACAATCTGCCTCCTTCCAGGTCACTACTATTGAATATCTGCAAGCCTGGACTTCTAAGGTTCCAAACTTGAAGACTGAGATGTTATACTCCATTATTCCTGTGGCACTAGGAAGGGAGGTGTTCCCTCTCTCTCGTTTTTATTTTTATTTACTTTATTTTTATTTTTTATTAGTGATTTAATAATTATCGACAAGACTGGGATAAGAGGGGTACAATTCCATATAATTCCACCACCAGAGTTCTGTATCCCATGTCCTCCATTGGAAATTTCCTTATTCTTTATCTTTGTGGGTGTATGGACCAAATCTTTATGGGGTGCAGAAGGTGGGAGGTCTGGCTTCTGTAATTGCTTCTCCACTGGACATGGGTGTTGACAGGTCAATCCATACCCCCAGCCTGTTTCTGTTTTCCCCTAGTGAGGTAGGGTTCTGGGGATGTGGGGTTCCAGGACTTACTGGTGAGGTTGTCCAGGGAAGTCAGGTTGGCGTCATGGTAGAATTTGCAGGATGTTGCTCTCTTATGGAGGTACATCAGCCCTAGGCAGCATTCTATGCAAGATGACTTGGTTTACTAAAATGCACATAGGTCAGGCTAACAGGAAGAAGGGATAGTTAACCCACTGTTTTTACATCTACTCAGTTTACAGAATCAACTTCCCAGTGACACATGCTAGTCTGTGCTATAGGAGTTGATGCTAAGCTATATTTATCAAAGTATCTTGGTCTTGGTCTTTTTTTCAGGCATTAGATGACTTTCCATTGCCACTTCTCCTCCCCCTAAAATAACAAACAGTCATGGATCAAGCTTTCAGGAGAAAAACACTAGTGATCTCTTTTAACACCAGGAATTTGCCTTAGATCTGATCTTTCCCATTCCTACAATTCTGAAATTCTCCTTCTATCAGTTGCTATAGAAGGACAATGGGTAGGCTGATTCTTTAGCTGCTCACAGTGCATTCCTTTCAGAGGCTAACAAACTTGAGCTTTGTTAACAACAAGAAACAGCAGGTGCTCCATGATCCACCACACCAATAAAAGAGAAACCAAAAACTATATTGCTATCTCAATAGATGCAGAGAAAGCCTTAGACAAACTCCAACATCCCTTCATGATCAAAATACTACAAAATGGGAACAGATGAAAAAAAAAGTTTAATCTAGTGGAATCCATATACAGCAAACATACACTCAATATCATACTCAATGGTGAGAAATTGAAACTATTCCCACTTAGATCAGTTACTAGACAGGGCTGCCCTCTATCATTGTTACTATTCAATATAGTGTTGGAAGTTCTTGCTATTAACAATTAGGCAAGAGAAAAGAATAAGTGGGATACAGATTGAAAGAGAAGAAGTTACTGTCACTATTTGCAGACAATATAGTAGTAGACTTCTTAGCTCCTTCCAACATGAAGACCAACATAGCAAAATTCATCTGATATACTCTTACCTTTAGGTTCCTGTTTATTAAACAATTTGCTCTGCTTTATATCTTTTTTTTTTTCTTTTCTCCAGGGTTATTGCTGGGGCTCAGTGCCTACACTACGAATCCACTGCTCCTGGAGGCTCTTTTTCCCTTTTTGTTGTCCTTATTGTTTTTCATTATTGCTGTTTTTACTGCTGTCGTTGTTGGATAGGACAGAGAGAAACGGAGAGAGGAGGGGAAGACAGAGAGGGGGAGAGAAAGACAGACACCAGCAGACATGCTTCACCGCTTGTGAAGTGACCGTCCTTCAGGTGGGGAGCTGGAGTCTCCAACTGGGATCCTTGTGATGGTTCTTGTGATGGTCCTTGCACTTTGCACCTTGTGCACTTAACCGGCTGCACTACTGCCTGCCCCCCTCTGCTTTATATCTTAGTGCTTTTCACCTACCAAGTTGCAGATGCTACCGTGACGCCAACCTAACTTCCCTGAACAGACAACCTCACCAATGTATGTGTCCTGGAACTCCACATCCCCAGAGCCCTACCCCACTAGGGAAAAATAGAAACAGGCTGGGGGTATGGATTGACCTGTCAGTGTCCATGTCCAGTGGAGAAGCAATTACAGAAGCCAAACCTCTTACCTTCCACACTCCATAAAGACCTTTATTCCATACTCCCAAAGGGATAAAGAATAGGGAAACTTGTAATGGAGGGGAAGGGATACAAAACTCTGGTGGTGGGAATTATCTGGAATTGTAACCCTATCATACCACAGTCTTGTCAATAATTATTAAATCACTAATAAAAGTAATTTAAAAAATTCAGCAGGAAGCTTCTGAAAATTATCAAGCAATACTGTAAAGTATCAAGGACCAAGAAAATACTGGCAGAACTCTTTTCCATCTAAGTGTTATAGGAAGAGAAAAGCAAAAATAAGCCAATAGGGGAGTCAGCAGTAGCACAGCGGGTTAAGTGCAGGTGGCACAGAGCACAAGGACCAGTGTAAGGATCCAGGTTCGAGCCCCCAGCTCCCCACCTGCAGGGGGGTCACTTCATAAGCAGTGAAGCAGGTATACAGCTGTCTGTCTTTCTCCCCCCCCCCCATTTTCCTCTCCTCTTTGCATTTCTCTGTCCTATCCAACAACAATGACATCAATAACAACAACAATAATAACTACAACAACAAAACAACAAGGGCAACAAAAGGGAATAAATAAATAAACAAACAAATAAGCCAACAGGACTACATCAAACTGAAAAGCTCTGCACAGCAGAAGAAAACACCACCCAAATAAAGAGATTCCTTACAGAATGGGACAAGATCTTTATATATGACACATCAGATAAAATGCTAATAACCAAAGTATACCAAGAGCTTCCCAAACTCAGCACAATGGTTATGTAATATTATTCATGCCAGAGGCACCAAAGATCATAGTTTTAATCCCTGGCCACAACCATAAACCAGAGCTGAATAGTGCTCTGTTTCAAACAAAACAGTGTCTTTGAGAATATAGCAGGAAGATAATAAACGGAGGAGTTGCACAAGTACTGGAACTTCTTATGTTGTATACAGAAAATAAAATTTCAAAATAAAAAGTTAGCATTTCTGTTCAAGACCATTCAATAGTGAACATTTTAGTTTATTACTTTTACCTTTTGAAATTATGAAAAAGTAGACAAAATAGAAGGTTAAACTCATAATAGAAGTATAAAGCTGAAATGAGCAACCTATAAGAGAAGAAATGATTTCTGGTAGGTGTAACCTATTGAAAGTGAAGCACTAAAGAAGACAGCAGATGAAAGATCTCTGAAAAAACATGTTTCTCTAGAGGAATCCCCATAATAATATCAAGATCAGAGACTGTATCAGTTTCACTATTAGGTAATTATTCACAATAAATGAAAACATGTGTTCAGTGAAAAGCTTATACTAGAATGTTAACATTATAATATCCACACCATTGGAAACTAAATGTCCAGTAGTGGAAGAATGAATAAATAAATTGTGATATAGTCAGATAATGGAATACAATTCAGTGATAAAAATAGAAATATACTGATATACATATTGGTTTAAGTGAATCTCAAAAAACATATGCAGCCAAAGAAACACATGCACACAATTACATGAAATATGATTTCATCTATATGAAGACATAGAACAAGCAAGATCATAATATGTGGTGATAAGAGTTAGACATTGGTTGCCTAGGGGAGAAATGAATTGCCTACAAGCTATAATAAGACTCCCTGAGATGATAATACTCTATATCCTGATGTTAATGGTAACTACATGGGAAGAAACAATGCAAAAATGTAACTCACAACTGATCTCCCTGTATCTCATGCTTAAGTCTCTATAATTTGTTCTTAACAGTAAATATCATTTTATTAAAAAGCAAACTAAATCATAGCACCCGTCTTCAGAATTGTTCTTCCATCTTACTCAAATTATCTGCTCAATTTGTTGTGTGTAAATCATTCACCATTAAAATGTATTAAAAATGTAGAGAGATCAGCATGTATGAAAGAAGAGAGAAGAATACATCAAAAGAGAGAAGGTCTGTAGGTGTCTATTTTTCTCTCCCCTTCTCTGTCTTCTCCTCCTCTCTCGATTTCTCTCTGTCCTATCCAACAACAATGATAGCAATAACAACAAAAAAAACAGAAACAAAATTCCAGAATCTTTATCTAGGTTCTGTGGCGGGTACACCACCTGATAAGTTGCAGGTGCTACCATGATACCAACCTGACTTCCCAGGACAGAGGACCTCACAAATGTACGCTGGACCTCTAACTCTCCAGAGCCCTGCCCCAGTAGGGGAAGTTAGGGACAGGCTGGGAGTATGGATCAGCTTGCCAATGCCCATGTTCAGTAGAGAAGTAATTACAGAAGCCAGACCTTCCACCTTTTGCTCCCCACAATGATCCTGGGTCCCTGCTTCCAGAGAGATAAAGAATAGGGAGGCTTCCAGTGGAAGGCTTGGGATACGGAACTATGATGGTGGGAATTGTACCCCTCTTATCCTATGGTCTTGTCAATATTTTTATTTTATAAATAAGCTAATAATAAAATTCAGAATCTTAAAGAGTTTGCTTTTTGACAATACATACCAGAAATAATTTTGAGGAACTATTTGAGCTAAATTTAAAAAAATGGCTATTAAGATTTTAGAAGCAATAGCAGGTAAACCTTATAGTTAAATCTCCATAATTATTGGAAGCATAATACAACATATAAGAAATAAATCTCAAGACAGTCACAATTTAAACAAAGAGTGAAAAAAGAGAAAACAACAACAATATAAGGTTTAGAGCTAAATAGTCTCATAACATATTATATACTATCATATTGAATTCTAAATAAGCAAAACAAAAATTAGTGGGATAACAAGGAGAAACAGGCAAATCTCCAAAAGTTGTATAAGAATGAATTTGGGAAAGGATAGGAATTGGTATGTAGATAGTACAAATATTGAAACTTGGAGAGTTCTCAAAATGACCTGGTGAGTCTTTTGCCCCTTTTCTCTCTTTTATCATTTTATTGGGGGTAGTGTTCAATCATTTACACTATAGTTGTTGACACATGGGTACAATTTCTCATCTCCCAATAAGTGTCTGCAAAGCACTTTCACTCCCAATATAGGCCCTTTTCCACCATCATGTGATCTGGTAGGTCTTCTAAAGATATGTAAGTCTTTGTACACAACAAAGACTATGCAGTCATAAAATATTTTCAAACTATTGTGGTAGCATACTGCAAATTTGTAATGATAAAGTTGATAGCCAATAAAAATGTCTGGAAAAATAGTAAATCATCAAAATTGACTAAAGAAAAGTTATACTACCTGAATATACTATTGATATTGGAGTTGGAATATTATTCAATGAACTTTAAAAAAATACCAATCTCACGGGGGTCAAGTGGTAGTGCAGAGGCTTAAGCACCAATGGCTGGAAGCCATGGACCGGCATAAGGATTCTGGTTCCAACTGCCGGCTCCCCACTTGCGGGGGGGAGGGGTCGCTTCACAGGCGGTGAGGAAGGTCTGCAGGTGTCTTTCTCTCCCCCTCTCTGCCTTCCCCACCTCTCTCGATTTCTCTCTGTCCTATCCAACAATAACAGAAGCAATAATGACAATAATAACAACAAGGGCAACAAAAAGGGAAAAAAATAGCTTCCAGGAGCAGTGGATTCGTAGTGCAGGCACCAGGCCCTAGCGATAAACCTGGTGGCAAATAAATAAATAAATAAATATGTATCAATCTTATGAGGGTTTTTATAAGTAAATACTAACAATCTTATAAGAAACCGAGAGTTTGGGCTGAGGATATAGCATAATGATCACGAAAAAAAACTTTTATGCCAGAGACACCAAAGGTCCCAGGTTCAACACCACCATAGCCAGAGCTTAGCAATGCTCAGATAAAATAAATAAATAGATAATTATTACTATTTAAATTGCTACAGTGAGAAAGGAAAGAGATTTTTAACTCATGCCATGAAACTATAATACCTTTACTGAAGTGGGTACTACTAGCTCATATATATATATATATATATATATATATATATATATATATTGTGTGTGTGTGTGTGTGTGTGTATATATATATATCAAGAAAACTAAAACTGTTAACATACATTGCTAAGTGTAATTTTTCTAGACGCTATAACTAATACATGTGAGAATATAACAAGAATAAAATCCTACTCACAATAGAAATGAAACCTAGAAAACAGCTTGCAAACATAACTATGAAGAAGAACAATGAAGAACTTAACTCAAGAAATAAATATCCTGAATATGGGGATTGGAAATTGTAAATTTTCAGTTCTCGTTAACTAAAAATAATTTCCATTACACTGCAGTGAATTTTTAAGCAGAACAATTTTAAAGTCAAATTGAGAGAATATACTTTATAAAAACTTCTCAAATGAAAAAATGAAGACATTCTCAAATGCCTTTTTCAAATGAAAAGACATTTGACCTATTAAGAAATAGTATTCAAAACTATGAAACTACATTAAGTGAAATAGCATGATGTTTTTACATGAATAAAAAATTCAGGTTAATAGTCATGTATAGCTGAAAATTTTAGTATGTGATAAAAGTACTGTTTTGTATGCATAAATTTAAAATGATTTTAAAATGTTATAGAATATTTGCTATTAATGTGGACAAAAATCAAAGTTGCATTTTTCACCTTAAACCTTAAAACCCACAATGTAGATTATAATTCCAAACCAAATACAGTGTAAACAATACAACCCTTAGAATAAAATATATTAAGACATTGACTATCTTTACCTTAAGAAATCTTAAGAAAACCAAAAGTCATAAGGGAAAAGATTCAGACTTGATTACGTTTAAAATGGAAAATTTCTGCAAGGCCAAATGTTAAATGTTAAATGTTAAAATGTTCTTTTAACAGCAGAAATGTTAAAAGGCAAGTGAAAGGTTGGCCCAAACATTGACAAAGTATATGAGCAAAAAAGATCAGTGTGGTAGATGCTCTGCAAAGATATGTCCTACAATAGTTCTTCCCATCCCTGTCCACACTCCCCTTTGCAATGTTACTCAGGTGATGTTCCCATCAAGTAGTCTACTTCCTTTTCCACAGAATCTGAGCTGACCTAGTAGCTTGTTTGACAGACATGACTGAAGAGACTTTGTGAAATTCTTGTAGTCTCTGCTTTACTTTCTTACTGTTGAGTCATGATTTAAATCTAGATGAAAGGCTCCTTGAGGATAAGACTATGTGGAGAGAAGGCATAGGCCAACAATATCATGCATCAGAGAAATGAGGATTCCAGCCTATGTGAAACCAACAGAAGGTTGTAGTCACATTAGTGACCCAGGGTGAGAGCAGCATAAGAATCATCTACCTGAGTTCACAGTAGCCTCTGATACATACAAACTCAAGAAGAAATAAAATGGTAGTTGTTTTAGACTGCCAAGCATCGGGTGGTTTGGTTATATAGCAGTAACTAAGTAAGATATATAAAATTTATTTTAAAAATCCCAGGATTCTTTCTTATTAGGGGGATTAATGTTTTACAGTGAATACATTGTTGGTACATTTCTCAGTTTTCTGCAAAACAATCTCTCACCTAGCCTAGGTTGCCTTCACCTGAAAGCCCCCTCTTCCTTCCCACCCACACTCCAGTCCTTTATTTTAGTGCAAATCACCAAACCAGTTGAAGTTCTACCTTGTGTTGCCCTTTTCTGTTGTTATTTGTCAATTTATGTCCATGAGTGAGATCATCTCATATTCATCTTCTTTTTTTTTTCTGGTTTATCTCACTTAAAATGGTTGCTTCAAGTTCCATCCAAGATAAGGTAAAGAAGGTGAATTCATCATTTTTAATAGCTGAGCAGTACTCCATTCTGTCTATCTGGGATTTGATTTTGAGCCCCTGACACCACATAGGAATAATATGCACAACAGATGCTGTTTTCTCTCCTTATCTCTACCCCTTTATATATTTATTATTATTTTTAAAAATTTATTATTGTTATTATTTTATCTCCAGGGTTATCGCTGGGGCTCAGTGCCTGCACTACAAATACACTGCTCCTGTGGCCATTTTCAGTTTTTTTTTGGATAGTTCAGAGATAAATTAAGACAGGAGGGGAAGATAGAAAGATAGCTACCTGAAGACCTGCAGTTGAGGAGCCAGGGTCTTGAACCTCCCGGTTCCTTGTACTTCATACTATGTGTGCTTAACCTGGTGTGCCACTGCCCAGTCTCCTTATTATTTTTTAAAAAGATTTCTTACTTATAATTGGGAGAGAATGGAGAGAACAAGAGTTATCACTCTGACATATGCAACTCTGGGGATTAAATCTGGGACCCTGGGATTAGTAATCCAATGCTTTATGCATTGTGCCATCACTGGGTTGCTTTATATTAAATTAATAATATGACAGAGAAGGATTAGGAGACTGTTAACAATTTACTATTCTCAAGGCCCCATGTTCAATCCCCAGCTACCACATAGGAGCACAATGAAATAGGGAAAGCTTCATGAGAGGCGGAATGGTACTTTAGTCTGTCTTTCTCCGTCTCTGTCTCTCACAGGGGAGGAAAGAGTCTGCTAGGAGTGGTGGAATCACACAGTTTAAGCCACCCTAACAACAACAACAACAACAACGACAACAACAACAACCCAGGGGTCAGAATAAAACAAAAAGCCTGGCTGGAAAATGCAAAGAACAAATGAAACAAGAAATAGATACTGAATAAGAATGATAAATAATGAATGAATAAATAAATACTGAATAAGAATGATAATAAATGAAATAAGAAATAGATACTGTTGACTTGAGTCAAAGCAAGAGGGGGCTGACTGATGGGCTGGAACAAGAACTTGGTGTCTCCATAGTCACCCTGTCTGGGTCTGAAACCTGGTTCTTCCAGAACACCAGACCTCTGTGGTATTGATTAAGTTACTCCAACCTCCCCATGCCTCAATTTCCTTATCCATCTCTGAAGTGGGGAATAAAACCTCATCTATCCTATATGGCATCATATTCCTTGGTACAAAGACCAACAGTATGAGGTTAACAATGTTTGTATTTAGTACAAATAAATGTTATTTGAAAGTGCAAGTCGAAGAAACTGAAGGCAAGTAGAGGAATAAAAGTCAGAGTGGGCTTGTAAAGATGGCAGTAAGGAGATAGTGAACAAAGACATTTAATTCCATTGCAGAGCTTTGTTTGTTGTTACAAGAATAATAAATTTGGTGTTCTACAACTCTTGCTTAAGCTTCACTGCCTTAATGAGTTCTAGCTTTATTATTTAAAATCTGTAGAAATTCAAGTTTAAAAATATGGTTGAGATTTAGTAGAAAGGTGTTATTTGAACTCCAAGTGGACTTACAGTGATTGAGGAAAATAAAATAAGAAGGAGGAGAGGAACTATACTTCTATACTTTTAGCCCACTTTCATGTTAGCTGTTGGGTTCAAGCAAAAATTAGTAAAGTCATGGGCTTTTGGAATCTACCTAAAATAGATTTCCTAGCTTCTTCCCACATGAAGATGCTTAGTTTCCATCTGCTCTATGCTTACCTTTAAGTTCCTGATTATTAAACAATTTGTTCTGCTTTATATCTTAATGCTTTTCAGCCAAGTTGCAGATGCTACCATGACGCTATCCTGACTTTCCTGGGATGACTACCTCACCAGTGTGTCCTGGAACCCCACCTCCCTAGAGCCCTAGCCCATCCAGGAAATATAGAACAGGTGGTGAGTATGGATTGACCTGACAATGTCCACGTTCAGCAGAGAAGCAATTACAGAAGCCAGACCTTCCACCTTCTGTTCCCCATAAAGTTCTTTGGTCCATACTCCCAGAGGGATAAAGAATAGGGAAACTTCCAATGGAGGGAATGGGATACAAAACTCTGGTGGTGGGAATTGTATGGAATTGTACCTTTCTTATCCTAAAATCTTGTCAATAATTATTAAGTCATTAAAACAAACAAACAAACAGAAAAACCCTATCAGATCTTAAATGAGAGTATATCTCTTCCTAAATGACCCCCAATATACTACAGTTTGGGCAAACAAATCTATTATTACACATTTTTTACTTCAATATCACATTTTAAAATATGATAAGCAGATCTACCATAAAACTAATGTAGTATAAAGAGTTGCAAAGAATGATTTTAGCAGTGTAAGCTATCATAGGACCAGAAAATTTAGATGTAGCTAAAGAAGGGTTAAAATGACCAGTCAGCTAGAAAAAAAAAAACAAAACAGTGCCCACAGTTTTGTTTTCAAATATACCTGTGACTAGTGAATTTATTTTTCTGGCTCCTGAAAATCAGAAACAAAGCAAATAAATGTATTTTGCAGACCTTCTCATTTGGTGAAATACATTCTCTTCATATAAACTGTAATATCTTTATAGAGTTAGAGGATCAGAGAAATAATATTAGTCAGGAAGAATATAAAGTGTTTACAGTAAGAAATTTCCAAAACAAACAAAGAGCAAGATTAGGAACTAAAACTTTACATTCATCATTCTGCCTAGATAAGTGCACTGAGTTGACAGAGCGTAGAACAGTGTTTTACCAAATTAAGTTGAAACTGGTCTATCAGCAATTACTTGGGACCCCAAAATACTCCTTGCAGCATTACTCTTCTTACCCCCCTCCCATTTCTTCTGACCTCTAGGGGGCAGTTCTTCAACCAAAGGACATTTTGAGAATTTAATCCACTTCCCCTTTGCAGTTGCCACTTCCACCAGCTGCTTCTCTCATTACGTTACTGTTCAGGCAGAAAATGCTAACCTTACCAGGTTATTTTAATGATAGCAAACACCTCATAAAGAAATCTGCCAAATTTATAATACTTTTCCATAGAACATCATTTTTTTTTACAGCTTTTCATGAGTCCATGAGGAAAGAAAACATCACATAAAAAATATGGCTTCTAGAAATCTTGAAGCTATTAAAGATTATGCCTATGATATGAGGCTGGTAGGTTCACCACAGTTTATAGAATGATGGCATCTTCAATTTCCCCACAGGAATTCTGACAATTTGTTACTGTACCTATTGACCTATACGAGAAGATAAAAGAGACCCACAAAGACAGATAATGTTCAGAAATGTGTCAGTTTTAAAAGAACTTTAGATCTGGATGTATACTATTCTGTATTTGTATTTGTATATGTATTTGTATTTGTGTATAAGGGCCATGTCTTTTACTTATAATACCTTTATAGAATGACAACTTAGTGTAATTAATCAAATATTTGGAATGTGTGTTCTTAGACAAGTTTCTTAACTTTTTTGTAATTTAGTCTTTGTATCTGTAAAGGGGGGACTTGAATAATTTAGTATTTTCTTTAATCATTTGCCATTTGTAAAGTACTTAAAACAGTAGCACATAGTAAGTACTTTGAAAGTATTTCAGTTGGGTCGGGTGTTGACAGACCCAGTAGAGCACATAAGTTAGTATAACAAGGATTCATGTTCAAATTCCTGCTCCCCACCTACAGGAGGGGAACTTTCCAAGAGATTAAGGCATGTAGATATCTCTTTTTCATATGCTCTACCCTTCCTCTCAATCTTTCTGTCATTATAAAAAACAAACAAACACACTGAGAACAGTGGATTTGTAGCCTGGGCACCAGTCCATAATTTGCCAATCCTGGTGGCAAATTGTGTATACTTTCTTTTTCTCTAATCTCCTTGCCTCCCTAGCAACAAATTATGCGAAGATTAAAAATTAGCAGGGGCTAGGATTGTAAAGTAGTGTGGGAACAATGAATAAAAAATTTTCAGGGGGTTGGCTAGAAGAGATTTAGGAGCCAGACAATTTCTGCGGCTCCCTGAGAAAAATTCTTGCTGACTTCTATCAATGCTAAAAGCTGACTGTTGCCACAACCTTAGACACAGGAGAAACACTTTCCAAGACAGCGACAGAGAAATCTCTAACCTCTCTACCTGGAAAGGCATTTATTTGGAAAACATAGCTCACCGTTCTGTCAGATGCCTTCTGCACTCTCCTGAGTCATGACTTCTTCTTTGCCTCAGAGTTTAAATTATCAGTACATCAACAGAATCTCATTCTCAAGGCGACTGTCCACAGGTCTACAGGAGCAGACCGCTGGTAAGAAATCTTTGTTGTAAATTTAAAAGCCCAAGTTAACTCCTGTCCAAAGCACGACAAGTGCCTGCCTTCTCTATGGCCAAGACTCAGGAATACCTAAAAAGGTCTAGGACTGACCAAGGCATACCAGGACCTCATGGGAGACAAGGTGTCAAACCACTCTTATTTATTTATTTACTCATTTGTTTATTATTGGATAGAGACCGAAAGAAATTGAGAAGGTCAGGGAAAACAGAGAGGAAGAGAGACAGAGAGACACCTGCAGCCCTGCTTCACCACTTGTGAAACTTTTCCCCCTGCAGGTAGGGACCAGGGGCTTGAACCCAGGTTCTTGCTCACTGTAATGTGTGCGTTTAACCAGGTGCGCCACCGCCTGGCCCCCAGTCTGTTCTTCTTAAGGCATTATTTCCTAACCTTTGGCATAGCTTTCTGAAGGGACAGGCTCTTGGGAGTTCTTTCTGAAAGGACAGTTTAGAGATAATCAATAAAGTCTCCTTTAGTCCTCCTTTGCCCATTCTCCACACTATAGTATCCAGCCACTGAAAGGCAACCAAACACTAGAAAGCAAACACGTATTCTACACTTCTTCTCATTCCCAAGCCTCGCACCGCCAGAAATCTGACATGTGACTGACCGACCTGGAGAAGCACTGCCACCACATCCTGAAGCCTGGTTCCTCAGCCAGGCACAGACCCTCTTACCGGACCCCTCATCCACCCCGCTCATGCCTTTGATTGACTACTCTAGCCAAAAAAGAGAGAAACAAGAAAGGGGGGGGGGAGAAGAAGAAAGAAGAAGAAGAAAGAAGGAGGAGGAGGAGGAGGAGGAGGAGGAGGAGGAGGAGGAGGAGGAGGAGGAGGAGGAGGAGGAGGAGGAGGAGGAGGAGGAGGAGGAGGAGGAGAAGAAGAAGAAGAAGAAGAAGAAGAAGAAGAAGAAGAAGAAGAAGAAGAAGAAGAAGAAGAAGAAGAAGAAGAAGAAGAAGAAGAAGAAGAAGAAGAAGAAGAAGAAGAAGAAGAAGAAGAAGAAGAAAAGAAGAAGTTGTCCAAACAGTGTTGGTGGGGCGGGGTTCCGCCTCCTCCCAGGCTTGAGGCGCTGGTTCAGCACCCCGCCACCCCGGTTTCCGCTGCCGCTCGCGCCCCTCTCCGGCGGCGCACTCACCTGCAACTGAGTCTGGCTGGTGTTGCCCGCGGCCGCGTCCGGCCGGTCCGCAGCTCCGGAACCGCGCAGCACCGTGATGTGCAGCGTGAGCAGCAGCAGCCCCAATAGCAGCAGCAGCTCGGCCGCCAGGCGCACCATCCTCTTGAGGCGCGCGGCTTTAGGACCCGGCGCGGCGGGAGGCGGCGGCGGCGGCGGCGGCGGCGGTGGTGGCGCCGGGGGAGGGGGAGGAGGAGTCGGAGCCCGGGATCCCGGCAGCGCGGCTCCCGCCTCGGCCCCCGCCGGGGCCCCGCTCCGGGGGCCCGCGGGCCTGGCGCTGGGCTCGGCCGGGCGCGCCGGGCCTGGGGAGCAGGAGCCGCCGCCACCGCCGCCACCGCCGCCGCCGCACCACGGCGGAGCCACGGCGGGGCCGGGGGCGTCCAAGCCGGCTGTGGGGCGAACCCCGGCGCTCCCAGGTGGCGGCGGCGGCGGGGGCTGAGGGCTGCTTGAGACCCGAGCCGGGCCGGAGACCGCCCTGCGGGCAGGGAGCTGCGGGGGCGGCGGCGGGACGGGCGCAGCCGAGCCCCCGAGCGCACATGGGCGCCCCAGATGTGGCCGCGGCGCCGCAGCTGGAGCTGGAGCGGCCGCCAGAGGAGCGCGGGGAGGAGGAGGAGGAGGAGGAGGAGAAGGAGGAGGAGAAGGAGGAGGAGGGCTTCAGTGGCGGCCCAGAGTTACCTCCACGCTAGGCTCCCCCGCCCTTGCCGCCCGGAGCCACTCACCCGACGAGCCACCTCCCCTCCTCCCTGCGTTCCTTCGGGCCGCGGGCCGCGCCGCCCAGCCGCGAAGTCCTGGGGTGAGCTGGCTCCAGATGGGGACCCCGAGCCCGCGGGGACTGTCGCTGTGTGGAGATGCCCCGGGCGCCTGCGGAAGGTGCCAAGTGCGGGCTACTTGAGGTCGTCGAGGCAGACGAGGGCAGAGCCCTTGGATGCACTGAGACTCGGGGCTGTGGGTGGGTGGGTGGGGGTGCCTGGGCGAGTTTAGAAAGCTTTATTGACAGAGTGGAGTTGGAGTTGTGGTGATGAAGAACAGAGGCGGGGAACCCAGGCGAGATAGGTGCCTGCCCAGGCTGAAACAGGCGTGATTGTGGTTGAGGGCAATCATACAGTGACTTTCCAGAAAAGTCTTGAATCTCGCCCTGCTCGCCCCTGGACAGCGGGTCTGCAGCTCTGGTGCACAGCGGCTCACGCGCGCGAGCTGGGAAAGGAAGCGAAGGGATTCGCTGGGCGTCGGTGCGGCCAGGCGCGCAGGTGTCGCGGCGGGAAGCTGCAGGGGCCGGGTGTCTGCGGCTCGGGTGCGCTGAACTTAGGTGGAGCGCTGGGGGCCAAATCTCAGTTTACGCACTCGCTGTTCAGGAGGCTCATCCCGGGGGCGCCGCGCCAGGAGGCGACTGGGGAGCTGCCTTCGTGCAGCCACCAGCGCTGGGCCACCACCTCTTGACCGTGTTGCAGCCTCGGGCTCCCACGAACCGCTCATGCCTCTCTGGGAGTAGCTGGCGAGTGGCAGGACTCAGGGGCTGAGCAGAGAGAGGGCTGGGTCCTCGCCTTAGAAGGTAGAGCGAACTGGGTCGTGGGTCGGCGGTGGGCTCAGATCACCATGGTGGCACCGCACGTTTCTCCCTATTCCATACTTGCTCAGACTCTCGCCTTGTCCAAGTAGCTTGGAGAGGCTGTAAGGTTGGAACATTTTATACTGTGCTTCCAACCCTCTCCTTCCGCGCCCCGCCTCTGTACCCGCCCAATCCTGCCTGCCTTTCCAGTGGAATTCTCAATCTGAGCGCTCTCACACTTCTACTTTACAAATTCCCAAGCCAATCTCACATCCCAGACTCTAGTGTTCGCGGGGCGAGTCCGCCAGATTCTGTTTTAGTGAAATAAATAAATAAATAAATAAATAAACCTTTATCACCAGAGCAACCCCTCTTCGTGCCTGGTTTTCTGCCTTCCTCCTTTCCTACAAATAGACGATTCTCAAATCATCTATCTGCCTTCCGGAAATTCACATCTCTGTGTAAGGCCCCTCAGCCAAGTCTTACCCAAATTAGAACAAGATATGCTTTTCATCATTCCGAAAGTTCCTCAAGTCATGGCAGCGTTTTGCAGCATTTAAGTGGCAGTAGTTAAGGTATGAAGCGCTGGTTAGTTTGTGTCAAGGGAAGGAATTGTCAGTTGCAACTCCAAAGATCCTTGGGGCATCTTTAAAAATTCTAACCGGTCTTAGAATCTTATTAATAAACAGCTATTTCTAGTACAGTCGGTGTCTATTCCAGTTTAACTAATGGGAGGTGTAGAAAGGGGAGACCTTTGGAAGGAGTTCTTGCTTTGGATCTTTAAGTTGCTGGTTCCTGTCAGGCATCTTATTGCAACCTCTGTGTTCTAAACTGCCAATAATTGTTAACTGGAGCTCTGGGGGGAGAATTTGAAACAATAGACCATCCCTGGTTCAGATGGGAGATCAAAGGGTATACCAGCAGCTTGCAGATCCCACAAGGATCTTCCTGTGTGTCTTCTAATTAGAATCACTTAGAAAGGAAAGGAGACTCAACACATGGATGGAATATATAAATTAAGATGGTAAACTAGAATCCTATAGCCATGGTGTTTGAAGACTGGCTTGAGTACTACCCCCCCCCCCCATTGTGATGTGGCTCTAAGGGACATGACTTTCCCATTGCCTGAGGCAGGCTGGTATAAATTAGAATCCAGGCGCTGCACTGCTGGGTCCTATATTTTCATCACACACAGTCTCCACATGTGAATCTCAATTGCCTCTCTTCTCATCTAAAATTAACATTTTTGGATCCAATGGAAAAATAAGTTTAAGTAACTGGAAAAAGAAAAAAACAAAACTGTGCAGTGAGTGTAAACTGTTGTAAATTTGTAAAGGGAGATTTGAAGATCAAAGTCTTTGCAAAATGTTGTAAAAATTGTAAATTGAATTTGGGGGACAGGAGTCTTTTTAAAATGTTGGGCAAATGTATGAGCGAATCCTATTAAAATCCTTTCATGCTGTGAGATCCAGATTCCAGGTGAGTCTATGTTCCAATAAGCATATATAACTAGTATTGGTAAATACCCATGTTTTGTTACTAAACCTGTCTGCCAGAAGATTTCTGCTTTTAAGGAATCAAAGAAAAGTGGCTTATAATTTTTGTGGAAAAGAGAATTACAAATTTAGCAGAATAAACAAATTAAGTTGTAAACAAGGCCATTTATGAAATGATAATTTCATAGTAGTCAATGAAAGGTTAAGAAATTCTGCCTCTGCTGTCACACTTCCCACAGCATTTTATTCACACCTTTATTACTGAGCTTACTATGACCTAGTAGAATGTGTCTACATGTCTCCATCACCAGACCTGGCTCACTTTCTGGAAGAACATTGCAGAACATAGCCCTTGTCTACCCTCCCATCTCTACCACAAGTACCTAGTTTTCTTTTACATATATCTTTTTTGAGAGAGACAGGTGGGGTGGAGGAGGTAGTGTTTAGCTCTGTAATATGGATGACAATGCTAGGAACTGACAGATTTCTTTCTGAACTTGCAGTTTTCCAGTTCTATCTAGTTATAAATACACACACACACACACACACACACACACACACACACACACACACCCCTTTCTAGATGGCAAAGAACTGACTTGGAAAGAAAGTGAATCTTACATTTACTGCTGCAAAGAGAGCTGTTATATTAGGCAAATCTATATTTAATTTTACATAGTAAGAAATTAAACTTTATTCTTTGGTGCTATGTTTTATTATTTTTTGGGGGGAGGGAGATGTTACCTCTAACAAGTGGTATTACCCATCCTGAACAGTATGATCTTTAAGATAAGGATACCTGCCTTGGTAGTAGCCTTATTCTTCGCCTTTCTCCTCTAGTCCTTTTTAATGCCACTCTGTTTTTGTTATCCTCTGGTCATCATGCTCCTGGAGAACCAACTTCATGCCTTCAATTAAGTTGTAGAGTTCTGATGTATAGACTACTTGGAGCTGATGTGGAAATTGCCAAGCAATATGTGACTATCAAGATCATGTTGGAAGATTTGGGAATGGATGATGAAGGAGATGATGATCCAATTCCCCTACCAAACGTTAATGCAGCAATATTAAAAAAGGTTATTCAGTGTTGCACCCACCACAAGGATGACACTCCTCCTCCTGAGGATGATGAGAATAAAGAGAAGCAAACAGATGATATCCCTGTTTGGGACCAAGAATTCCTGAAAGTTGACCAAGGAACATCTTTTGAACTTATTCTGGCTGCAAATTACTTAGACATCAAAGGTCTGCTTGATGTTACATGCAAGTCTGTTGCCAGTATTGTTGAGGGAGAGAAGGACCACCCAGAAACAGGAGTGGTTGCAGGTGTAGGTGGGTCCTTTGGCTTTAAAGGAGTTGAACCTTTGGGGGCATACTCTCTCTCTCCTGGGACCACCATGTGACCATAAAGCCTGTAAGTGAATCCTCTTCTCTTTTTCTATCTCCTCTCTTTCTCTAACATGTTTTGTTTTCAATAAAAGTTTAATTTACCTGATAATCATGCTCTCTTATCAATTCACTGTTAAGAGAAGACATGGCAAACTCCCGGAATGGGGACAGAGGCCTCCAAAATCCCGTGTAGTTTGAGTACAGATTCCAATTTATGGCTGAGATTTTTTTTAATTTAAGAAAGGATTAATTAATAAAACCATAAGGTAGGAGGGGTACAACTCCATACAATTCCCACCACCCAATCTCCATATCCCACCCCCTCCCCTGATAGCTTTCCCATTCTCTAGCCCTCTGGGAGCATGGACCCAGGGTCATTGAGGGTTGCAGAAGGTAGAAGGTCTGGCTTCTGTAATTGCTTCCCCGCTGAACATGGGTGTTGACTGGTCGGTCCATACTCCCAGTCTGCCTCTCTCTTTCCCTAGTAGGGTGTGTCTCTGGGGAAGCTGAGCTCCAGGACACATTGGTGGGGTCTTCATTCCAGGGAAGCCTGGCCAGCATCCTGGTGGCATCTGGAACCTGGTGATTGAAAAGAGAGTTAACATACGAAGCCAAACAAATTGTTGAGCAATCATGGACCCAAAGCTTGGAATAGTGGAGAGGAAGTGTTAGGGAGGTACTCACTGCAAACTCTAGTGTACTTCTGCTTTCAGGTATATATTTTGCAGTAGTTTATGGATACGTGTGAACATAAGCTCTCTCTCACAGAAACTGGTGTATATCTAGGTTTTGGAACTTTGTTAGAAAGTGAACCACCTGAGATGAAATTAGAGTGTACTATAAAAGGAAAGGTCTCACCCGAGTAATGAAGCTGAAGGGTTGTCATTCCACTCGTGAAGTCTCTGGACACAGTCTGAGGTGAAGCATGTTGAGGTGGCAATCGTTGCGTTGGTTAGGTTGTGATCGGCGGATGCAATATTATTTGGTATGGACTGGGAGACGCATACGGGAAAGTGGGCCCTATCCAAGGGTTCCAGGACTGGGGGAAGTAGGGGCTCTATAGTGGAGATGTGAGGTTCCTGCTGTCTTAGGGTTCAAAAAGACAATCAATAGTTAATGTTATTATCACATTATGGCTGAGATTTTTGTAGTATGATCTCTAGAACTGAGTTCAGGCCTTGTTCAATCACTTTTTTTTTTTTTTAAAGTAAATGTAACAACCACAGTTTTTACTAAGCCTTTACTTAACAGGTTAACTTTCCTTAAAGAGTTTCTTCTGTAAGTGGTTGGACTATAAATATTAACATTTTTTTCTTTTGGTTGTATTATTATAGATTTTGTCTTTTATTATTGGCCCACACAACTTTATTAGACTAGAATATATGTAGAAAATAAGATAAATGTTTTAACAGGTCAGAATATCTGTAGTAAATTTTGGGTTTTCTGATGCTTAGAAAAACAGAAAATATATCAGGACTTTCTGACTTTCCAATATAATTGAAAACTCTGTGGTCTACTATGATCAGGATTTACTGTTTTTACTTTACTGTTTTTCTACAAAAAAATTTTTGTAAGACTACAAAGAGTAGTCTAGTATAATTATTTTAAACCTACTATGATTTTATTATAAATTTAATATATCTACATAATAGATTGCATCATGTGAATAAGTAAATATAAAATGTGTATGTATGTCAGGAAAAAGAAAAACTAGTTGTTATTCTTAGGATTCCTGAGTATCTTTTTTTAAAAGGAATTTATTTATTTATTTATTTATTTATTTATTTATTTATTTATTTATGAGAAAGATAGGAGGAGAGAAAGAACCAGACATTGCTCTGGTACATGTGCTGCCAGGGATCTAACTCAGGACCTCATGGTTGAGAACCTAATGCTTTATCCATTGCTCTACCTCCTGGACCACAGAATTCCTGAGTATCTTTAAAATTCTAATCAGTACTAGTATCTTACCATTAGATTGAGAGCTGTTTATAGAATATGCAATATGTTTTCCTTTTCAGTATTTTTAGTGGGGGGAAGGGGAGCTATGTAGGTAGGTAGATAAGTAGGTAGACAGATAGATAGATAGACCAACAGAAAAGCTAATATAATGAGTGTTCACATAACCATAAGCAAGTTTCAAAATAACTGATGGTTAATACATGCTTATCCACTTTCTCCTACTTGGGTGACTCTGAAGCACATTTACTATGTATATCCAAAAAGTAAGGGTTCAACTAAAAAAAATAATAACATGCATACTGTATGTGAGCTTCAAAGCAGACTTGAGAAGTTAAAGCCAGAGATTTTCTGGGTATAAGATTAATTAACATTTAGAAATTCTGGTGATGACTGTTATTTTTTATTTTACACCAAAATTCATTCTCTCTTCTTCCTGGACATACTAGTAGACTATTCTTCAATGTCCTATGCCTTTAAATACTGCCATATGACTAAATTATCATTACTAGTATTGGATGGATGTGATAAGTGCCACTCCTATATCCAGTCCATAAAAATCTCCTGTATAAATTTCTCTTAAAGCAGTGATCAGTCTTAATCCCTAGAAGGGAGCTCTTTATAGAACACTGCAGATGAATTATTGTCTGATTACTAAATACACTTTTTACAAAAGAGTTACACTGCTAATTTAAAAAAAAATGAAGTCTTTTTATTAGTGATTTAATATTGATTTACAAAATTAAGAATCAACAGGGGTATTCCATACCATTCCCACTACAAGAGATCTGTGCCCTCATCTCCTCCATTGGAATCTGCAGTAGTTCTCCCAAGGTCACTGTTTATTGATATATATTCCCATTTTTTCTATGGGACTGCCTTCCCTTTCTAAGTCACACCTATACCTATTAGTACTTTCAAATGCCCTTCCTCTTTTTCTCTTCTCTCTCCAGGTCTTGGGATCTTGATGAATTGGAGTTCAGAGCCCTCTGATCATCTTCATCTAACATTGCTCCTCCTCTGGGAGTATGGGCCAGAATTCTTTATGAGGTGCAGAAGGTGGGAGATGTGGCTTCTATAATTGCCCCCCTGCTGGACATGAGTGTTGGCAGGACAATCCATATCCCCAGCTGTTTGTATCTTTCTTTAGTAGAGCAGGGCTCTGGAGAGGTGAGATTCTGGAACACACTGGTGATGTCATCTTCCCAGGGAAGTCAGGATGGAATCATAGTGGTATCTGCAACTTGGTGCCTGAAAGGTGGCAAGATATAAAGCAAGACAAAACAATAAAATTGAACAATAAACAGGAACCAGAAAGTAGGAATAGAATAGCTGAAAATAAAGATCTCTAGACAGAGAGAAGCTAGGAAGGCTATTTTAAGTATGTTCCTATGGGCCCATGACTTTAATTAAATTTTTGTTTGAGCATGATAGCTAATATGCAGTTAAACTAAAAACATTGTTTGGGAAGTTTTCAGAGTTGAGAATAGGGCTATAAAGCTGCATTAGGGCAGAGGATAGCTCCCAAACTTGAAGCAAGTATATGAAATCAATTAACTGTTTACCACATTGATCTGACCCAGGGTCCATGTATTTTCATATTTAGCACAGGAGCCTCTGTAACCACTGAGTTCCTGTCAGTCTGAGCTTGCAGACTGGTCACTACTTGGAATAATCTAAGCTGCCCTTACTTCAAGACGAGACTTCCTTGAGTGGCAAAATAGGATGACCCAGCCTCCCTTAGGAGAGTAATGCAATCCCTGTTTGACTCTGTTACTGAAGCTTATGTTACCCCTGCTAATTGGGAATGATATATTGAAAGATTAGTGTGGTAAATCATCTTAGAGGGTCAGATAGCAAATATTTTTCTTTGTGGATTATAAAGTCTTAACAACTGCTGTTGCTGTTATAAAGTTGTCAAAGAAGATATGTTAATGAATAGGTGCGGCTGGGCTGTTAGCTGTTAGTAAAGCTTTGTGTACATAGGAAGCTAACCAGACCACGTGGGTTTGCAAGTCCCTGATCTAAGAAGCTGACACATCTCACTGTATTACACAGGTGCCATTATGAAGGCGCTGTAGCAAACAGATATAGATGGATTCCACTTACTGGTCATGTAGTTCTTGACCAAGTTATGTTCTCCAAGTTTCAGTTTCCTCATTTTAAGTTGGAGCCAAGAATTCTTATTTTTGGGACCATTTTGAAGTTCAACTATTACTGAAGGCTATCTCCTTCTGATAAATGAAATATATCACATTGTATCTGTGTGGGTAGGGGACTGATCTGTGCCATTCACTTCTGAATTCATATAGTGAGATGCTCTATAAATACTTGCCAAATGAATGAATGCAAATTTTAGAAAACTGCTAAAAAGTGTAGCTGAAAGGAACTTTAGAGGGAAACCCTAAGCCCTTGAGGAAACACAAACAAACAAAAAGCCCAAAGTGTTGTTCCATTAGAATCCTTTGAACTGTGAAGGGGTCATAGTGTTCAGAAGTGAGAAAACCACCACCCTCAGAGGCCCTCCCAGGGGCTACACACCCTGAATTAATAGGCCTGTGGGATACCTGGACCTCCAGCAATGTTCCTCTTCCCAGTGCTGCAACATATTCAAGATATATATGAAGACTGAGAACCGTTGTAGCTGTCTTAAGTTTACTCTACAAGTTCCTGGACTGTACAAATAACCCAAGAGACTACTGGGTGTGTGAGCTGAGTAATTGCATTCCAACATGAGATTTGTTCCCCAGCAAGGGCTAGAGTACTAGGAAATAGGATTGGTTTTTGAAAGGGTTCATAATGGCTCTTTCATCATGTGGCAGAGTCTTTTACCATATATGTAGTGTCATATTAAGACATGAAGTCCTATTAGTCCTCTCACCTGCAAAGACACATTCCTGTAGTCAACAAAATACCTCTTTTATCACTTTTTCTTTGCTATATTTAATTATGTGCAAATCCTAGAAAGAAAAATAAGATCTGAGGCACATGTAGGTGGAGGAGAAAAGTGCTTCATAATTACAAGATTATGTGTTGTACAGCATGTAAGGTTTTTAGATTTCTGATAAATATTTTTAGACAGGAAGAGAACAAGCTATACAGAAGGAACTGAGTCATGCTGGGGGTGGGGCATCAAGCACATGCAGTTTCCTTTTATACATAAGAAACTGGAATCCAAAGAAATAAGATATTTATGCTATTGCAGAAGAACTTGGTGTTGGGTCAGAAATCAGGCTTCCCAGCTGTAAGACTAAAGCTCTTTCTATTTTTCAAGGTAATCTTAGGAAAAAAAAATCAAAAGTGTGATGGACATATTGAAAAAAAATTACATGTCCTTATTGTATAGTTCAGTGGACTTTTCATTGCTGAGATTAAGAAACAGTATATGACAACCCTCCAGAAAAATCTGTAACTCACATTACTAATGTTTTTACTCCTACCACCATGTATTTGATTTCCCATTTATGTAAATAATATTTTATAGTATATGATACTTTTTGATTATACTTTTAATTCTTTAAATTTATTTTTATTAGTGATTTTATAATGATTGACAAGATTGTGGGATAAGAGGGGTAAATTCCATACAATTCCCACCACCAGAGTTCTATATCCCATCCCCTCCATTGGAAGTTTCCCTATTCTTTATCTCTCTGGGAGTATGGACCAAAGATCTTAATGGGGTGTAGAATGTGGGAGCTCTGACTTCTGTAGTTGTTTCTCGACCAGGCATGGGCATTGGCAGGTCAATCCATCCCCAGCCTGTTTCTATCTTTTCCTGGTGGGACAGGGCTCTGAGGAGGTGGGGTTCCAGGACACATTGTTGAGGTTGTCTTCCCAGGGAAGTCAGGTTGGTGTCATAGTAGCATCTGCAACTTGGTTGCTGAAAAGCATTAAGATATAAAGCAGAATAAATTGTTTAATAATCAGGAACTTAAAGGTAAGAGTATAGTAGATGAGATTTGGGGTCTTCATGTTGGAAGAAGCTTGTAAGTCTATTTTAACTATATTATAATGGGCCGTGACTTTACTGATTTTTGCCTGGGCAAGACAGCTAACATGTAGGTGGGCTAATAGTATTGTCTGAGAGGATAGTGTCAGGGTTAGGAATAGGACCAGAAAGCTGGATCAGGGCAAAGAGTAGCTCTCAAATAATGGGAAAAGTATATAGTATATTTAATATATATATATGTGTGTGTGTGTGTGTGTGTGTGTTTGTGTGTATATATATATATATATATACATATATGTGTGTATATATATATATATTTGCAGATGCAAAGATCTTGAGTCATTTTTATGAGGTTAAAAGGAAGAGTTTTTCAATGATAATGTGTTGATGTGATATATATACACACACATGTACCTCATATAATGTCTGGGAAAAGCCTTTATTATATCTACATTGTTTGTTAACCTTGGCCAGTCCCCTCAGGTCGTGAGTATATTGAAGGATGATTTTCTAATATGGATTAGTTTTTCTTTCTGTGTGTTGCCAGTCCCAGTTCGGGGCAGTCAGTTGCCAGTCTAGCTTCGTGGGTGGGAGACAGATGACCAGGGACTCATGGCTGAGCTGGGAAGTAGTATCTTGTTTATTAATCAGATACATCGCCTTTTATGCATCTCTTCACCGGAAGTGGCAAGGGAAAAGAAATGACTAGGAGAGGGGACAGAACAAAAAAAGAGAGCAAACAGAACATAGAAAGCTTCCATCTAACCAGTGGGGAATTAAACCAATTCCCTGCAGGCAGGGCAGGACCCAGGTAAAACAGTGATTATGTAAATAGACCACATTGTAAGTAATACAAGCGAACCTAATGTGATGATCAAAACAGAAGGTCTTATAAGCAGAATTTAGAAGCATACCAACAGTGTGTTCTAATCAAAAGGCAGTATTAATTCATTCTTAGTACTTTAGCCTCTCTTTCTCTCTGACAGTAAGTCAGACTGTTATAATACAAATTTATTCAAATTTTATTCATTGCTGAATAAAATTGACTTTAGTGATGCAAAATAACAATGACTCTATTTTTATAATACGTTTAAATACAAGGATTTTAAATATACTTAGGAAAGTGAAAAAACAAAAAGAGTTCAGTAAATGAGGACACAAGTTGGGAATGTTAACTTGTTTTGAACAACTGCAGAGTTGTTAAAATAATCTTTTTAACAGTTCCAGGTGAGGTTTTATCTGAAAGGAAAGTAAAATAATAAATTTGCACTTGGGAAATTCATTTAATGACAGAGGTTCTTCTGCAGAGAAAGATCAAACTGACACCTCTAAGATGCCACATCAGAGATGTCTCCACTCAAAATAGCTTCACAACTGACTGGTTCTCACATCTTTACTAATAAACACAAGATCTCATCACCAATGCTTGTGGTTAAGATTTCACAATGATGAGGGGTGTAGTGCCTCATTTGTGAGCCAGATGTGTCTGAACTGAAATCTGAAGATTCTCACTTGGTAAATTCTAAACAGGATGATGAAAGTTAGATGAGACATAGCCTTGTGAAGGGATAAGCATGAAAGATCTGTTTACATAATTTTGAAGCTCCAATTTGGGGTGGATGTTATTCTACAAAGGTCAGGATTTTCCTTTATTTACCTGGTGTCTAGCTTGAGTTTTATCCATGAGTGACAAACAAAATGTAGTGTTTGGGAATAAAGATTTTATTTGTTGGGGATATACAAGCCAAATAATTCTTTAAAGGGAGGCTCTGGCTACTCACTGAGATTGAAGGATAAACTGTTCTCATAAGCATACACACACACGTGTGTGTGTGTGTGTGTTAGGGGGGTGGGTAGAGAGGAGGAACATAATTATGTGATGATGATGTCAGGCATAGCAACACTGAAAAAAAATTATATATGTATTTGGCAAGGAATGTGACATTGGCAGCAATAGTTAATACAACCCCCCCACCCGCCACCGCCCCCAATGACTTAACAAAGCAAAAGCTTATTTTATACTTGTGCCACAATAGTTTGAGTCATTAGGGTATTTTAAAGAGAAACTTTTCTTTGACAAAGGAACTCAGGCTTTTGTATTTAGTAAACTTGCATTTTCTAGATCCTTCATTGAGCAGACAAGGGAAGAAAGAATAAGTGGAGCATTGCTCAGGAAAATTTAACAACCAGGACACACGCTGTTGGTCAGAGCTCAGTTACATGATATTGTGCAACTACAAAAATATCTGGGAAATAATGTTGTAGAGCCAGATGTTGTAGTGCGCGGGCCGTAGAGAAGAGAGAGAGAGGGTCCGGAGCGAAGAGGAAACACAAATCTTTATTCGCGCTGGCACCTCAGAATTGGGTATTTTCTGCAGTTGTTCAGTGGAATGAATTTTCTTTGCTTTTTTCTCCCCCACAGTGTGAGAGAGTGTGTGAGGGAAAGAGTCTAAAAACTATCGTCCATAGAGTTTTATCTGTATTGTCTTGGTTTCTCTTTTATTTATTATTATTTTTAATAAAATTTTTAAGTTTTGAAAAATTAATTTTATTTATTATTGGACAGAAACAGAGAGAAATTGAGAGTGAAGGGGAGAATAGAGAGGGAGAGAGACAGAGAAACAACTGCAGATCTACTTCACCACTCATGAAGCTTTTCCTTTTGCAGGTGGGGACCAGGGCCTTGAACCTGGGCCCTTGTGCACTATACTGTGTGCTTTACCACGTGTTCCACCACTTGGCC
Organism: Erinaceus europaeus; assembly: GCF_950295315.1. Classification (NCBI taxonomy): domain Eukaryota; kingdom Metazoa; phylum Chordata; class Mammalia; order Eulipotyphla; family Erinaceidae; genus Erinaceus; species Erinaceus europaeus. Next base: position 61,335,753 of record NC_080162.1, read on the forward strand.
CTATTTCTCTCTTTTGCCATGCTGTGGATCAAACACCAAGATTTCTGCTTATTAGGTGTGTACTCTACTACTAAACTATCTGCCTAGCCCAAGTGGAATGTATCTTCCTATTCCAGTGATTATTAAGTGCAGACAGGTTGTTTGTGATTAGAAGCAATGAGCTGTCAATTATGAGACTCAAGAGTCAAGGACATTCTTCTCTCTGTTGTGTTCTTCTCTGAGGTAGTCTCTGTTCCATGAATGAAAAGTAAGTGGAGTAGAAATGAACTCAACTGGCAGCTTGAGGGTGAGGTCAGAAGAACCCACTGGAATTAGTCTTAGCCATCCAATTTCCTCCTACTCCAAAGACATGTGAATAAATGGTTATTGTTTTAAATCACTGAGTTTTAGGAAACTTTCTATACAGCATTGCCATAGAAGTGCCTTTTACCCTTGAACAACAAGGGGATTTGAACCATCAGTCAATTTATAGTGTCTATGTTTTATTTACTTTTTTTTTTAATTGTTGAGTTTTGCATTTGGAGATTCAGCCAACTTTGTGTGTTGATTGAGTGGCTAAATCTGTGAATGCATAAAGTGTCGATAAGGAATTTCAACTACAAGAGAACTGAGCTTCTGCAGATTTTCTTGGGAATGAGGTGAGAGATGAGCAGGGGGATCTAAATACACTTCCCCAGGGATATCAAACTATACTGTATTTAACTGATTCCTAAAATTTCCAGAAAAGTATCATATGACTCGCATTCACATTTACCAATAATAAATGTAAATAGCCAAATTCTCTGTAAAACCATGTAACTGGAAGACAGTTATTTCCTGTTTTACAACTTGGCAGATCTTTTTAATAACCCTTTCACTATCCTTAACCTAATAATTTCTTTTTTTCCCCTTTTGTTGCCCTTGTTGTTGTAGCCTTGTTGTGGTTATTATTGTTGTTGATGATGTCGTTCGTTGTTGGACAGGACAGAGAGAAATGGAGAGAGGGGGGAAGACAGAGAGGGGGAGAGAAAGACACCTGCAGACCTGCTTCACCACCTGTGAAGCGACTCCACAGCAGGTGGGGAGCCGGGGGCTTGAATCGGGATCCTCACGCAAGTCCCTGCACTTTGCAACATATGCGCTTAACCCGCTGTGCTACTGCCTGCCCCCCTTTAACTTAACAATTTATTTAACGTAATTTCAGTGGGGCCATTGCTACCTACCCATATCCAGGCAGTAATATCCATGTAGAGTTAAAAATTTTGATATATTTTCATATTTCTCTCTGTATATGTGTGTGTGTGTATAGGCAGTGACATACCATAAGTGAATTACTCAAATATTATTAGATATTTTCTTGGATACACAGAAAGATTACTTTTCCAAACCTGATTGTGACAAACTATTGATATGCTTAGATATCAATGATCAGAATGAGGAGTACTGATCAACTCATTTCTAGACCTGGTTCCTAAAATTTCCTGCACTATCCCTGTTTAATTTTCCTTGTATACTGAATAAATGCAACAAATATGGTTTAGGACTTCAGAATCTTTGAAAATAGCAGAATTAGTGGAGGTAAAGATCCTCAATTAAAAATTATTAGTTATTTAATGTTGATTTACAAAGTTGTAGGATAATTTGGGTATAATTCCACTCCGTTCCTACCACCAGAGATCTGTGTCCCCATTCCTTCCATTGGAACTGCAGGAGTTCTCCCAAAGTCACTGATATAGGTTGACTATTATTTCTATAGATATCTATATATGTGTATATATTCACATTTTTTTCCTGTGGTTCTGCCCTCCTTTCCTTTCTAAGTCACACCTACACCTACTACTACTTCCAAATGTCCTTCCTTTCTTCTTCTTCTCTCTCTGAGTCCTAATGGAGTTGGAATTCTGAGCCCTCTGGTCACCTTCCTCTAACATTTCTCCCCTCTGGGAGTATAGATCAGAATTCTTTTCTTTTTTTAATATTTATTTATTTATTCCCTTTTTGTTGCCCTTGTTGTTTTATTGTTGTAGTTATTGATGTTGTCGTTGTTGGATAGGACATAGAGAAATGGAGAGAGGAGGCTAAGACAGAGAGGGGGAGAGAAAGACATCTGCAGACTTGCTTTACCGCTTGTGAAGCTACTCCTTATACCATCCTTAACCCACTGAACTGCTGCCTGACTCCTGGATCAGAATTCTTTATGAAGTTCAGAAAGTGGGAATTCTGGCTTCTGTAATTGCTTCTCCATTGGACATGGGCATTGGTAGGACTATCCATATCCCTTGCCTGTTTAAATCTTTCCCTACTGGGATAGGGCTCTGGGGAAGTGAGGTTCTACAGTGCACTGGTGAGTTCTTCTGCTCAGGAAAATCAGAATGGAATCATAGTAGCATCTGCGACTCGGTGACTGAACGGCAGTAAGATAAAAAGCAAGTCAAAGTATTTAATAAACAGGAACCAAAAATTAGGAATAGAGCAGATGAGAACAGGGATCTTAGGGTGGAAAAGAGCTAGGAAGTCTATTTTAGGTATGTTCCTAAGCATCCATGGCTTAGTAATTTTTTGTTTGAGCTTGATAGCTAATATGCTGGTGAACTAAAAACATTGTCTGCAAAGATAGTGTCAGAGTTGATAATAGGGTTAGAAAGATGGATTAGGCAGAGAGTAGTGCCCAAACTTGAAGAAAAAACATAGGGGCCAGGCGGTGGCACACCTGGCTAAGTGCACACATTACAAAGTACACGAACCTAGGTTCCTACCTGCAGGGGGAAAGCTTCTTGAGTGGTGAAGGTGTCTCTCTGTCTTTCTCTCTTTCTGTCTCCCCCTGCCCCTCTCAATTTATCTCTGTTTCTATCCAATAATAAATAAAAATAATAAAAATAACAAAAGGAAATATCTAAATAGAACTGATTGTTTATACCCACGATCTGATCTAGGACCCATGCATACTCATATTTAGCACAGGAGCCTGTGTAACCTCTGAGTCGCTATCTGAACTCACAGTCCATGGTCATTGCTGGAAACATTCTAGGCTGCACTAATTTCAGGAAAAGTATTGCTCTGGTAGCAGAGTAGGATGACCCAGCCTCCCTTCAGAGAGAGGAGTAGTCCCTACCATTGCTACTTTATAGTGAGTGCAAGGTCCTGGAGAGTCCCACAGAAGGGCTTATAATGTTCCTGATGGAAGTGACCTAAGTGGAGAGAGGTACCTATTAGACGTCTAGGCGCATTGCATCTATGGGGGAAATCCAGGGATTCTTTGACTAGGGTCCCAGATGATGGGGTATCCTGGTATTGACCAAAAAGGCTATCATTAAGTGAGCCAGTCTCTTTCTCTTATCCAGCTTTTTCAGCCCTTTCTTTTTATCTGACAAGCTTAGACTTTCTCCCCGTTGTCAAAGTGTTGAGTATTAGTTGTTGTATCCAAACCAAGTATTATGTTTATGGGATCTGGCCTTAAGTTAAGGAGGAATTATACACTTCATCTCTTCCTCTCAAACACATATACTTTCCCCCACACTACCTCATCTCCATCGAAATACACACACACACACACGCACGCACGCACGCACGCACGCACGCACGCAATACACTGGAGTAGTAAGAAGTCATTGTTTACTGTATTAAGATACTCAAAATTTGAGAATTATTTTAGTAGTTAGTTACCCTGTTTAATAAAAATGTATAATTCCTAAATTGGAGCACATCTGTTCTTTTATTACCTAACTGTGCCTTCTATATTATCTGAGATCTATGTCACAATATAGAAACACTGCTATTTCCAATCTCTATTTTGTAGTCAAAGAAACTAAAGTCTATACAGGGAAGGTAGCATGTAGGTGAACTTAGTGAATTTGTCTAGGAATTGTACTTAAATCTAGGATGTCCAAGACAGACAGTGTTCCAGGATTGCTGTATTTATTTATTTAAAAAACATTTATTTATTCTCTTTTGTTGCCCTTGTTTTATTGTTGTAGTTCTTGATGTCATCGTTGTTGGATAGGACAAAGAGAAATGGAGAGAGGAGGGTAAGACAGAGAGGGGGAGAGAAAGATAGACACCTGCAGATCCCTGCTTCACCACTTGTGAGGCGACTTGTGGGAAGCCGGGGGCTCGAACTGGAATCCTTATGGTCCTTGTGCTTTGTGCCACATGTGTTTAACCCACTGCGCTACTGCCTGACTCCCTAAGGATACAATTTTTTATCTCCCCAAGAAGTATATTATCACACCTCACCTTACACCCAACACTTATGCTCCTCTATTATAGAGTATTGGGTCCATTGAAAGAGGTTTTTAAATTAAATTTATTTTATTATTTCATATTTACTGTTGATTTAACAATGTCTAACAAGATTATAACACACCATATCCACCACCAAAGTTCTATCCACTTTCCCCTCCCCCAACTTTCACAGTTCTTACAGTGTCTTAAAAACAGTTTGCCTTTTTTTTAAGTTCATGTATTTTAATTTTATATATTCTACAAATGGGCAAAGCCATCTGGTAGTTCTCTTTCACCACCTTAAATAACTAAGCATATTTGTCTCTAATTCCATCCAGTTTGTCCCAAAGGATATATCACCTTTTTTTTTTTAATTGCAGAGTGGTATTCTGTTGATTCTATATTCCATAACTGAGTTTTTAATGAACACTGACAATTTCCCTGGTGTCACCTTGGCCCTACTTTTATTTTTTTTTAATATTTATTTATTTATTATTGGATAGAGACAAGGAAATTGAAAGGAGAGCAGGAGGTAGAGAGGGAGAGAGAGACACCTGCAGTTCTGCTTCACCACTTGTGAAGCTTTCCCCCTGCTGGTGGGGACCAGGAGGTTGAACCTGGGTCTTTGTGTACTGTAATGTGTGCGCTTAGCCAGGTGCACCACCGCCTAGCCCTGACCCTATTTCTAGATGCCCAGAATCCCTCATTTTGATCACGTGTTTGGATGTGTTCATTGCCTCAGTAGTAAGTATGTTGTACCTACATGCAGTGAAGGGTCCCCTGGAAGTTTCCCTCAGCTCATGTATTGAATATCCTGATATCTTCCTGATCACCTAGAATGTCCTCAGAAAAATCGAGCTCTTAATGTCCAGGGTGATAAGCTTCTTTTCTTTTTTTAAATTTTATTTTCCCTTTTGTTGCCCTTGTTGTTTTTATTGTTGTTGTAGTTATTATTGTCGTCTTTGTTAGGTAGGGCAGAGAAAAATGGAGAGAGGAGGGGAAGACAGAGAGGGGGAGAGAAAGATAGACACCCGCAGACCTGCTTCACCACCTGTGAAGGGATTCCCCTGCAGGTGGGGAGCCGGCTGGAACCTGGATCCTTATGCTGGTCCCTGTGCTTCGCGCCACGTGTGCTTACTTAACCCACTGCATTACCGCCAGACTCCTGGTGGTAAGCTTCTTATTAATACTCCCTCTCGTGACTCATCCCCTACTGCTCCCCTTCAGAACAGGCAGAACACTTGGAGATTTTTTCTAGAAGGTGTCTGAGGAGGGACATATTAGAAGAGAATTTCAGGGAGTGGGGGGTAGTGCAGTGGGTTAAGCACACGTGGCGCCAAGCGCAAGGAGCGGTATACCAACCCCTGGCTCTCCACCTGCAGGGGAATCGCTTCATAAGCGGTGAAGCAGGTCTGCAGGTGTCTATCTTCCTCTCCCCCTCTCTGTCTTCCCCTCCTCTCTCCATTTCTCTCTGTCCTATCCAACAACAACGACAGCAACAACAACAACAACAACAAAATCAACAAGGACAACAAAAGGGAATAAATAATTTTTTTAAAAGGAGAATTTCAGCAAAAGATTCATCACCTGAAACAGACTAAAAGTTGGCAGGTAGCACATGGCATGGCCAAGGTTTAAAAATAGGATCTGTGCTTCCTGGGAGGTGATTCAGTGGTTAGAGTGCTGGACTTGGGAACATGAAGTCTTGCATTCAATTCCACACATCACATGGGGCAGAATAGTGCTCTTGTTCTCTTTCACCCTCCTTCTTACACTCTCTCATGCCAATAAATAAATAAATCTTTAAATAAAAAAAGGCCTGTGTGATTGCAGAGGTTGCTGAATTTTAGGGTAGATTTCAGAGCTAGATCCTCATGGTGAGTTTTGAATTTATCTTAAGAGAACTGAAGACATCAATGGATCTTTGGAAGAGGAGCCATTTAACCTGTTTTCTGCTTTCAGAACTCACTATTAGATTTTTTTTTTTTTAAAGAACTTCAGAAAAAGGTATGTTGGCTCTTTTTATTAAGAAGCTGTGGAAGTATTCAACAAGGTCCTCCTGTTAAATCCTTCTTAGAGGAAAAATAGGACTTTGTTGTGGTATCTAGTGCCTCATGCAGGGTGGCTGCGCTCTATTCTCTGCCTTCCATTGGCATCAAAGTTTTCCTGGCATCAAAGTTTTCCTGTCTCTCCTTTCAGTCCTAGATAGGTGAGGTTATGCTCTCATCGCTATTTGTTTATTATAGAGATTTAATATTGATTACAAAATTACAAGATAACAAGTATACAACTTTGTAACATTCGCACCACCAGAATTTGGGATTCTCCAATTACTTCATTGTAAGGAATTACAGCAATTCTTCCAAAGTTGCAGATATGGGTTAACTATTATTTCTACAACCATCTGTCTATATTTGTATACATTTGATCTTTTTTAGGGGGAAGGTCCCATATTCTCTTCCTATCCAAGTAAAATACATACACCTATTATTATATCCAAAACGTCCCTCTCTCTCTGGTTCCTGATAGAGCTGGAGTTCAGAACCCTCTGGTCATCTTCCCCCTAACAGTTCTCCCCCTCTGGGAGTATGGATCAAAACAGTTTTTGGGTTGCAGAAGGTGGGAGTTCTAGATTCTATAACTGTTTCTCTAATGGACATCGGTGTTGGCAGGTCAATCTATGCCCTCGTCCTACTTTCCTTTCCATAGTGGGGCAGGGCTCTGAAGCGATGAGGTTCCAAGACACATTGGTGAAATCATCTGCCCAGGGAAGTCAGGGTATAGTCATGATAACGTCTGCAACTAGGAGACTGAAGGGCAGTAAGACACAAAGCAGTACAAAATGATTAATGAAAAGGAAACAAAAAGTAGTAGAGATGAAAATAGGGATCCCCTCTCATTGCTTTTTAAACTGGTGACTTGGGCCTTATTCTGTCTTAAAATTCTTCTACTGCCAGTTACCTCATGCCCAACTGAAAATGAGGTTAATTCATCTGGGAAGAAAATATGAGCCATGATTAAGAAGGTATTTCCCCTACACTTTGCCCCACATGAAATAAATATATATTTTTGTCCAACACCCCGTTAAAATTATTATAGGAGGCTCCAGCGATATTTCCATGCCCAGGGGAAGAATTCTACTACAAAGGTGGACAGAAATCGGTCCTTGAAAACTTCAACAAGTGATCCTGGAACTGGTGGGGCATAATTGTGAGAGGTAGATGTAAAAGAATTGAATAAAAGTGGCCCAGACAGGCAGAACAACTCAGCTCTCTAAGGAGAATCTGTCAATCCTTTGCTTTCAAAGGTAGAGTTCTGTTGTGAAAGCAATTAAGTTGATTGAGGCTTGAAACTAAGACGACTCACAATTAAAATAAAATTATAGAAATCCAAAACCAATCAGTACTCAAAAGACTGATTAAATCTGTCTTTAAATGTATAGATGTCTGAGTAATATTATTTGAGTTATTATATTCATGAGGATTCTGAGAAGTCTTATAGTGTGATTAAGTTTTAGCAAAATAATTTTGCAAAGCTGTTTTTGGTATGGGCCAATGTGACAAGCAATTGGATAAACACTTTTTCCCCCTCTGAGAGGTACGTTTATTGTTGTTTCAAAATGAATTAAAAGAGTTGGGTCAGACATTATTTTAACATGTGAGCTTATTCTCTCTGGTTTTGCATTTCTTAGCCTGAAGATCTCAGTCTTCAATTCCCAGTCCCTCTCCAAACTTTAAAAAGATGGTTTGATAGTACAAATTACCTTCTTTGTTTCCCATTTAACAGAGCTTGTGGTTTTTATGGGTATATAAACTACTTACATACTTAAATCTATGCAAGTTGTAGCTTGTATAGCAATAGTTGATGGTTATTAAAATGTATAATAGATCACTGTTAACTAAAAATGCAAGTATTGACATTTAATAAAATAAAATCATTGCTCGTTTATGCCTTTTAAATATATACAAAGGCATATTTTATTTAAGTAGACTATTATTTCAAAATAAAAAATGAAATAAAAATGCAAAAAATTTTCCAATATCTGAATAAGATATGGACAGTTTGATTTGTTAATAGTAAGACAAGTTTTTGGATATAAAATATACATATATGCACATGTTTCTTCATGTCCATTGCAAGTTTTGCTTATTCTCTACCTCTAAGTGCATCCATATTCACTAAGCTCTTTTCTCTCATGCCAGCCCTTAGTAAGACACGGCACAGTTTGCACCTTGCCTCTTTCACTCTTGCCTTTTTCCACTCCTGTGTTTATATACTAGTGGGAACACTTATGGTTTTAGAATACATTAATTTTTGGAGTCTGGTGGTAGCACAGCAGGTTAAGCGCAAGTGGTGCAAAGCGTAAGGAACGGTGTAAGAATCCTGGTTCAAGCCCTCAGCTTCCCACCTGCAGGGGAATTGCTTCACAAGCAGTGAAGCAGGTCTGCAGGTGTCTATCTTTTTCTCCCCCTCCTCTCTCTATTTCTCTCAGTCCTATCCAACAACGTTGACATCAATAACAACAACAATAATAACTATAACAATAAAACAAGGACAACCAAAGGGAATAAATAAGTAAATATTAAAAAGGAATACATTAATTTTATTGACTTATTTTTATTCTTGTTTTAGAAAACTCTTTATAGAGGTCTGACTAACATTAAAAAGTAGTGGTGATGCCTTTACTAGCATACACTATTGCCAAACTCACCAAGTTGTATACATTCTGTATTTACAGCTACAATACTACATTGCACAATCTTTTTTCTCTCCATATATATGTGTACATATATGTATATATGGTAATCATCATCTCTGAATTTACTACCACCCTTTCTATTTATTATTATTACTGTTATTATTTTATGATAAGAACACAAAATATACCTGCCTAGAAAATTTTAAATTATACAATGCACTATTAGTAACAATATTCACTATGTTGTTTGATAGATCTCTAGGACTTATTCTTAGGAATGATCTTTTAACATGAAAATTAGGCCATGCCATTCTCTTCTTAAATTGTATCCAGAATTGTGCATTATGCTACGAATAAAATGGAAATCTCTTGCCATGCTCCATAAGACTATATAAGATTTAGTTTTGCCTATTTGCACAACCATCTGTTCTTGGACCTTTCTCCCTGGCTTCCTAAATTCCTGGCTTATCATTCATCTCACAGTTTCTACAATATGTGTGTTCGTTTCTGTCTCATGGTCTTTGCATAAAAGTTCTGTCTGGGTCATCCTCCTGCTTCCCCATTGTCATCTTCTCAGATAGGTCTTCCTTGAATATGCTATATACAGCAGATTCCTCCTCATAATATATGCTTGTTTTTACTATTGGTCTAAATCTCTTTCCTTTATTGTACTTTTGATAAATTTTCAATATGTGTTATTTATTTGCTGCCTTTTGTCTTTTTCTCCAGTCAGGCTGTGAGTTTCATGAGCTCAGATACTTTTCTTTCTTCTTGCATTAGAGTATGCCCAAAGTCTTTCACAGTGCCCGAGGTATTAAGGGGATACTGAGTAATGCTTAGTGAATCAAAGATGGAAGCATGGCCATATCCAGTATTATATTTCTCGATGATATGCAAGTAAATTATCTCCTATTTTGCTTTTTCTCTTTTGTCGTATGCTTTACATTGGTTTGTTCTAGCCCTCCCCCGCCAACAGAATTGGATCAGTCCAGTTAATTTCACCGGCCCGCTTGGCCCCGCCCCAAGGAACCCCGGGAGAGGGTTCCTGAGTTCGAGAGGGCCAGGTTTTCAGAGGGTTCCCCAGTATGAGAGTTCCAGAGTTCCAGAGTTGGAGAGTTCCTGAGTTCAAGAGTAAGAGAGAGTGCTTGTGCTGCTGCAAAGAGACAACAGAGTTCTGTTTGGTGATTAGTTTGTCTTAGTTTATGAATCGTTGTTCCTGAATAAAGAAATACAGCTTCCCTGCCCAGCCGTTGTCTCCACGTCTCTGTTACCCGCCCGTGAAGCTAGCCGGCCCGGCAAGAGCCTCTGAATTTGAACAACACTCTTTTTATGTTTGCTTTGCAATATTGTCATGCATTTCTTTCCATTTTCATATTCCTTTTTGTGTCACATCCCTGCTGCTCCACTAATCATTGCTGTTGATGAAGTCTCATCTCAAAGGCTAATGCTTCTCTGAGTTTTCCTCTGGTTTCCCCAGATGGATCTGCCTTTTGTTGAAACTCTCTTCTTTCTTGTGCCTTCTTAAAGGCATTTACCATACTGAACATGATTATAAAGCAAACTATAAACTGTTCCATAGTCTATTCAACCCTATGCCCCAACCCAGCAGCATGTTTTACAAACTGCTATGTCTTCTGGTAAAGTTGTTCAATTAATTTATTTACAATAAAAATTGAGAAAAATGTGTTCATTATCCAAAATTCCCAGATGTTTATCTTCACATAGGAAAAAAGAAAACTCTGAATGACTGACTAAATGTTTTCATTCTCCTCTTTGTGGTTTGGAATTGTTTAAACATAGTCTCATGGTTTGTTTCTTATCAGCTTAAACCCATGTCCTTCCCTCTTTGAGAAACAGTGCAGATTTACGTCTGTCAGCCTCAGGCTTCCTCTCTGGAAAGTAAGATGAGTGTTCCTTCATCAAGAAGAGACTGAGAAATACTAAAAATACTGATATTAGATAAATATCAGGCAATGAAATATCTTTTGTATATTTAGCAGCAAAAACAAGGCAGTTCTATTCAAAGAACTGACCAGTTATCTATGGTGGAACCAAAGGGCAGGTGGCCTAGATTCCAGCCTGAATTTTGCTGCACAATGTTTCAACTCTGCCTCCAAACGCCAAAGGTCATGAATAAATAAGTGAGGTTGGTGACTTATCTTATTTTTTTTTTTCTTTTCATTTTTTAAGCTAGAGATAGAGAAGGCAGAGGAAAAGAGAGTGAGAAAGAAAAAGATGGAGAGAGTGCACCACCACAGTATCAAAGCTTCCTTCAATGTAGTGGGGGCCAAGCACAAACCTGGGTCATGTACATGGCAAAACAGCACACTGTCTTAAGTGAGATATTCACTGCTCCCACTCCTCTTTACTTAATTTAAAAGACATAGAAAAGTAATATAGCTCTCATTTTAGAAGCTAGCCTATACTGTGCTTTTATTTTGATCTTGTACAGATTTATTCTGTAATCTGGAAGTACAAAACTGGGTCTGTGAACTTCTGGGCAATAGCAAAACCATTTTTATCTTGATGGAGGTTTGGATTACCAAGTGTTTGCCTTTGTTAAAAATCATAGAACTTAAACTACTTTACCTCCTCCAGTAAATACCACCATACAGCAATTTTAAAGGGAAAGAAATGTAACACACAGTATTGAGAAAAGTGAAGTAGCACCAAAAAAATAGTAATAAAGACACAGCCAATTATTACACAATGTATTCCATGACCAGCAGCATCCATGGACAGAGCTGAAGGTTAGCTTAGGTATGAAGATCTTCATTCAGGCCTGCCTCAGGCTCTAACTGAATCAATATCTCAAGTTTTGCAACATGTCCCAGGCAATTGTGCTGCTGTCATAGCATTGGGCTTACATGTAAAGGCCCTTGAGTTTGATGCCTGTCATTGCATGTGTCAGAGTAATATTTTGCTTTTCCTCTCTTTCATTAGTAAACTAATAAATCAAGAAGCTATTTATCCTGCAGAGCTATAGTCTCACACGTGTGATTTTACTGCTCTTGAAATTACTTTTTTTCATTCAGAGAAGGGGAGAGAGAGAGAGAGAGAGGGAGAGGGCTAGTACACAGTACTGGAGCTTTACTCAGTACCTGGCTCTCCCATGTGGTGCCAAATGCACATCCTACCCTGTGAACCATCTCCCTGGCCCAATAAATAAATTGTTAAAAAAATGTTGGGAGCTGTCAGTAGTGTGGTGCACCTGATTGAGCTCACATAGTATTAAGCACTAGGGTAAGTGCCAGGACCTGCGCCAAGGATCTGGGTTTGAGCCCTGGCTCTCCACTTGCAGTATCCGCTTCACAGGTAAAACAGGTCTGCAGGTTTCTATCTTTCTCCCACTCTGTCTCCTCCTCTTCTATTTCTCTATGTCCTTTCCAATAATACATTTTTTTTTAAAAAAAAAAAAAAAGGAAGAAGGGCCACCAGAGGTGAGGATTCTTAGTGTGGGCACCAAGCCCCAGTGACTGGAGGCACTTTTATTTATTTATTGAAAAATAAATAAATAAAAGTGCCTGCTTTGTCACACCAGTAGCCCAGCTTAGAATCTTGTCCCTACTGCACTGCACAGGGGTTGGGGAAAGACTTTAGTAGATTTGTGGTATATTTCCCTCTGTCTCTATCTGAAAAAGTTGACCCAGACCCAGACCCAGATCAGTGAAGCCCTAGTTGATAACAAAAAAAAAAACAAAAAAAAACTTTGAGAAGAGATGACAAAATAAATAGGGGTGGGGGTGGCTAGCACTTATCTCTTATCCTGAGGTCTATTTCATCAGTTGTGCGGTGTTTTTACCTATCATTTTGGTTTAAGTTGAACCATTTCCTTACGTCCCCCCACTTTACAACATCTTTCTTGCCTTTTGGGACCAGTGATGGCAATTGATTCAGGCTCCTTCACAGCGCTGGGAGGGCAGGCTGAATGAGTTTAGTGAAACCACTTAACTTCCCTGAACTTCTGTTTACTCTTCTTTACAAAGGACATACTGGTACTGGGCTACCCAGAGCTTAAATTAATTAATGTTTATAGAGCACTTCAAGTCTTGAGGATAAAAGCTTCTTTGAAAGTTCATGTAATTATCATTATGGCTAATGAAGCTTGCTCCTAGTCCCTCCTCCTCAGGGTGTATTTGTGGTGGTGGGGGAAGGGGGGGTAGATCTGCTCTAGGTAACAAAATCCGAAGTGGAAATGCACCTCAATATCATTTTCATTCTTAGGACATCTATTGATGTTTTCAGGGGTTTTTGTTTGTTTCTCTACAAATTGAGGAAGATGAATTAAATCAAATATGTTTACAGTCAAATAAACAAAATACACTCTAAATCCAGTGTTTTCCCCTCCCAGCCTCTTACTCTGAATTTTCACTATTTTCTTGACTAGGAATTGAGATCCAAATGAGCTCATAGACGTTTTACTAGGAGGCAACATAGTTTATAGTGATGGTGCTCATGATGTTGAGGTTTACTGCTTAGTCTGGGGTTGACCAACTTCCAGCATCACATTTAGTACTAGTAGAAGAGCAAACCTCAATAGGCTTCACTTTTTCTCTAGGAACAGTACAGTGTAAAGGAAGGGACACATCTGTGAAAGGTGAGCATCTAACAGCTGATAGCATTCAAAGGGAGAGCTATTTAATCAATGTAGATTACCGTACATGTGCCAATGATGCTGACAATTTGAAATAGCTCTTTGTTTGCTTTTTATTATTTATGCCTCTGATTGCCTCCATCAGCTTAATTTGGAGGTCATGAAGAGAGTAGAAAGGCAGTGAAGGCCACAGGTTCTTTTGGGAATTTGTTTTTAAATTGAGCTATGATTTGTATTATGGGAAATCAACTCATAGTTAGGTGTGCCAGGAGAGACTTGGTACTTTACTTATTTTGAATGGCTTTAAAGAAAAATGCTTCACCTATTTATTAAAAGATTTCGTCCAGATAAAGTCAAAATCTACACCCACTACTCACAAAATGGCTCTGTCCTGTACAAAAACTCAACAATTTAGAGTTAAGCAAATGCAGGGCTTGGTGAGTTATGTTACATATTATACTTTTTAACATTAAGTGACTTAATATTTACTGGTGGTCTCACTCTTCTGCCTCCCCCCTTAATTTTGTTATTGGTGGTTGGGTTTCAAGCCAACTCTCCCCCCATTATAGAAAAAAAAAAGAGAGAGACAGAGACAAAGGGAGAAAAGGAAAAATAGCAGAGCATCTTTACTGAAGTTCCTTTCAGTGGGGTGGAGTTGAAGTGGGGTGCGGGTTCAAAGCTGCATCATGTTCATGAGAAGGCAAATGCACTATCCAAAGTATGCCACCTTAGGTAGCTTTTTCATTCAAACAGAAAGACTGGGAGGGAAATAGGAGAAAGAAACACCAAGCACTGGCACTTCCTCAAGTACATTAGCTTCTCCTGTGTTGCTGAAGCTTGAACCTGGGACAGTTGTATGGCCACGTACATACCCTCAGACCCTATAGTGGATTTTTTTTTTTTTTAACAGACTGGTTTATTATTGAGACCCAGGACTTGTTGCTGATCATTGTTGTCGGGATGCATTGGATCGACCTTCTCGTGGTGCATCCCGTGAGTACCCATTCATTGGGGAAACTGACGATCCTTCCTAGCCGACTGAATCCACATGGATCCCAGTCACTTTCAAAGCCAGCAACAAGCAGCTCCTGACAGCTTTCAACCTGACCTGTTGACTGGCTACGGAAGAAGGGCAAACGCTAGAAGAAGAAGAATTGTTGTTATTATTGTTGTTGTTGTTGGATAGGACAGAAAGAAATGGAGAGAGAAGGGGAAGACAGGAGGAGAAAAAGATAGACACCTGCAGACCTGCTTCACCATCTGTGAAGCGACCCCCCTGCAGGTGGGGAGCCAGGGGCTCTAACCGGGATCCTTACGCCGGTCCTTGTGCTTTGCGCCACCTGTGCTTAACTCGCTGCGCTATGGCCCGACCCCCTCTATAGTGGATTTTTAAAGGAAAACCACCACCTCTGCTAGAAACAAAATACCCAGAGAGAAGTTGTATCTCTGGTCTGAAACTTTAGTTTAAAAGAATTGTTTAAGATCCTTAGAATTTTTTTTTTTTAAATCACTGCTTGATAAAGATATTTGATCAAAGTGGCATTGCAATGGGCTAACAATTGTTTTTAAGTTTTTATTTATTTATTGGATAGAGAAAAAGAGAAACTGAGAGGGGATAGGAAGATAGGGAGGGAGGGAGAGAGACACCTGCAGCACTGCTTCACCTATTCATGAAGTTTCCTCCCTCAACCCTCTGCAGGTGGGGATGGGAGGCTTAAATCTAAGTCCTTGCACATGGTAGCATATGTATTCAACCGGGTGTGCCACCACTCAGCGTCCACAAAAGATTTTCATGCCTGAGGCACCTTTAGTCTCAGCTTCAGTCCTCAGCACCACCATAAGTCAGTGGAATATTCTTCTAGTAAAGAAAACTAAATAAATCAGTAAGTAAATACAGCTGTCTTAAGTTTAAAAGTTCCTGAATTGGGCTTTGGGTCTGTGCAGAAAGAATGAAATAGCCATTATTGGTTGAAGGAGTTAGTCTATATCATAGGCAATTCTCAGACGAGTCACTGAAACTAAAATGTAAGCAGTGTTTTTACTTGTGAATCACTAAAATTTGAGGTACCATCTCTCAACTCCACCCCCCTGGTTTACTTAGTATTCTGCAGCTGTGTTCAGGGCCCTGACTGGAAGTTACGCAACTGTAACTATACACTGAACACACTAACCAGAGTCCTAGAGGCAAATACACCAAGTCAATTAAAGACATAGTGCCAAAGTCATTCTTACGGCATTGGTCAATTTTAAAGGTAGTCCTGAAAATCTTCTTTGTACTCCTAGATTAAATGTAGCCTTGCCTTTTGGGGGCTTGTGAGATTCATATACAGATAAACGGTTTTATGTTTGTCTTCGCCACTAAAATAGCTTTATGAGGGCAGGAAGCATGTCTGTTTTATTCATTGTGTCTTAGTGAATATAGCAGTGCAATGTATAAATATTTTTAAATGCATAAAGGGAAGATGGGGGGCATGAAGTGAAATATATTTTGTATGTTTTTAAAAATATTTATTCGTTTATTTATTCCCTTTAGTTGCCCTTGTTATTTGAATGCTGCAGTTATTATTATTGTCGTTGTTGGATAGGACAGAGAGAAATGGAAAGAAGAGGGAAAGAGAAAGATAGACACCTGCAGACCTACTTCACCACTTGTGAAGCAACCCCCCTGCAGGTGGGGAGCTGGGGGCTCAAACCAGGATCCTTACATAGGTCCTTGTGCTTTGTGCCACCTGCACTTAACCCGCTGTGCTACCGCCTGACTCCCTATATGTTGTTGTTATTCAAATAGAAGTCATTAACTGTAGGCAGGTTTCTGAAAGGAAGAAGTCATTGAATTGGCATCCAGTGGCAGGATAGGCTGGCAGATACAAATAAAGAAAAGAAGATTCTGGTGGTGTGAAATAACAAGCATAAGAATGAAAACAAATATGCAGGTTTGTGGGGTGAGGTGAGAATTAATGGCAAAATAAGAAGAAAAACATTGAACTAAGAGAATGGTGGGCAATTTAGGTCTATTGTAGAAATATATAGCTATCCTTAATCAGATCGTGTCCACAAAAATAACGAGAATCTAATTGAACACTGAGGAAAAAATTAGATAATACCAAAGACATTTCCAAATAACTGAAAATATTTATATAAAAAATGTCAAAATCAGAGGCTGAAGTTTGGCAGACTCTTGACAAAGACAAGCAGAAGATCCCAGAGAGGGTTTGTTATTTATATATTATTCATAACCAAGGTTCAAGCCTGGCCCTTACCACATTGGAGGAAAATGTGGTGCTTTTCTCTTTCTCTCTCTCTCTCTCTGAAACAGACAGCTGGGAGTGATGAAGCAAAATAAATAAATAAATAAAGTCATAAAACTATATATTCAAGATATATATGTTTTAAGTATTTTTGAAGTTATTTGTGTCTTAGACAAGGTGTAATTATAATATATACAAGAAAATCAAAAATTGTCTACTTTTCTGCTGCTGTTATTTTCAGTGGGTATAATCAAAATCAGGAATGCACAATGATTAAAATATTTCTATACATCATTAGCAAAGAGAGACCATGAATGTCATGCTCAGAATTTGAGTTAAAACCTACGAACTTCCTCTCTTCCTTCAATATGGAAATCTCTACTCATGGACAATAAGGTTGAAAAAATACAATTTGGTATAAACACAAAGATTCCTGGTGCCAACTGTTTCTGGTCCTGGTGGAATTAGAGTTCAGAGCCCTCTTGTCATCTTCCTCTATCATTTCCCCTCTCTAGAAGTATAGGCCAATATTCTTTTTGGAGTACATAAGGAAGTTCTGGCTTCTGTAATTGCTTCTTTACTGGACTTGGACACTGGTAGGTCAATCCATACCCCCAGCCTTCTTCTGACTTTCCCCAGTGGGGTAGGACTCCAGAGAGGTGAAGTTCCTTGACATACTGGTGAGGTTTTCTGCCCAAAGAAGTCAGGATAGCTTCATAGTAGCATCTATAACATGGTGGCTGAAAGGCAGTAAAATTATGAAGCAGGGCAAAATGTTGAATAAACAGGGACCAAAGAGTAAGAATAGAGCAAATCAGAATAGGGACCCTAAGGTGGAAAGAAGATAGGATGTTTATTTTAGGTATATTCCTAGGGTCCCGTGACTTTACTAAATTTTGTTTGAGCTTGCTGGTTAACATGTAGATCGACTAGAAATATTGTCTGGGAGAATGGTATCAGCACTGAAAATTGAACTTGAAAGCCAGGGTAGGGCAGAGAGTGGCTTCCAAACTTGAAAACAATATATAAATACAATTAACTGTTTACTACATTGATCTGACCTGGGATATATATATATATATATTTAGCACAAGAGCCTGTATAACCTCCAAGTTCCTGTTAGTCTGGGCTCACAGCCCTTGGCCACTGCTGGGAACATTCTAGACTGTAATCATTGCAGGACCAGTCTTCCCCTGGGAAAGTGGAACAGTTCTTATGTTTGCTAGTTTATAGTCAAGTTATCATCACAGAAAGAGAAGAAATATGGAAAACACTAGAGGAAGTCAGGTACTGTTTCATTTATTTGAGAGGGAAGAGGAAAAAAGGGGAGCATAATGATAGGTATAGGTGTGGTTTGAGAGGAAATGAATGCAGGGTCATAGAAGTGATTAAAAATGGACAAAAAGGGGCCAGGCAGTGATGTATCTAGTTAAGAGCACACATTACAGGGGCTTAAGCACTGTAATGTGTGCTCAGGATCCTGCAAGAGGAGAGCTTCATGAGTGGTGAAGTAGAGCCATAGGTGTCTCTCTTCCTCTCTATCTTCCCCTACCCTTTCAATATATATATATGTATATGAAACACTGACAAAACCATAGGATAAGAAACTCCACACATTTCCCACCACCAGAACTCTGTATTCCATCCCCTCCCCTGATAGCTTTCCTATTCTTTCTCCCTCTGGGAGTATGGACCCAAGGTCATTATAGGGTGTAAAAGGTGGAAGGTCTGGCTTCTGTAATTGCTTCCCCGCTGAACATGGGCATTGGCAGGTCGATCCATACTCCCAGCCTGTCTCTCTCTTTCCCTAGTGGGGCAGGCCAACTCTTCATCGGAACTATTCCAGCTCTCTCAATTTCTGTCTCTATCCAATAATAAATAAATTAAATTAAAAAAGGCCAATAACAGCTCTCTCTGCACATAATACACACACACACACACACACACACACATATATATTTAGACATATAATCAAACCATATCTGTGACCTTGGGAAAATGATTGCAGTTTCCCCTGGAGAGAAGTGGGGACACAGAACTCTGGTGGTGGGAATAATGTAGAATTACATCCCTATTATCTTATAAGTTTGTAAATTACTATTAAGTCACTAATTTAAAAAAGCATAATATGCAACATAACTCACAGAGCCCTGCATTTGCTTAATGCCAGATTAGTGATTTTTTTTTTTTTTTGTACAGGATAGCCATTTTGTGAGCAGTGGATATAGATTTTAACTCGATCTGGAGAAAATCTTTTAATCATCAGACAGATAAATCTATAAATAATAGCGGTGAGTGGAGAGTGAACTTTCCCATTTATCTTAATGAAGTTTTCAACTATAAAGCTTAATGATAGCACTGCTAGTGACTTGATGGCAGTTATGGGTTGCAGAGGCCAGCAATTAGTGGTGACTTCTTATTTACCCTGATAAAATACTTCCAGTTTCTTGATTGTTGTAATGACTGTTCACTGAGCAGAAGGTCAGTTAAAGGGTTTTTGATGCTAGTCAATCACTTTAGTTACTAAGTCATTAGCTTCTTAATAATGGGAAAATTCTCTGGTTAACCATATTTTATGTCTTAGGTGTGTTGGTTATTTTTAGGTGAACAAAATCGTCTTTCATTTCTGATTGTGATATTACTGGAAAATCCACAAAATATAACTAAGCAATAGTCAGCAAGCAAGCATTGCTTCTTTTGTGTGACTGTTTCTCCTCAACCTAGAGGATCTAGTCCAGCTTACTAGCCTAGTGAACACTCAGTAAGGTTGAGTTGGTGTTAATAGGGGCAGTGCTCAGGAAAACAGAATTCATAATCCATTATTTCCTTCAATATTTCACATATACATTTCATAAAGTTAGCTTTTTAAATAATTTTACTGTTATTTTTTTGTTTTATTTGTTTTGTTTTTGCCTCCAGGGGTAAAGCTGGGGCTCGGTGCCTGCACCACAAAACCACTGCTCCCGGAGGCTATTTTTTCCCCTTTTTGTTGCCCTTTTTTTTTTTTTTTAATCATTGCTGTAGTTATTATTACTGTTGTTATTAAAGTCATTGTTGTTGGATAGGACAGAGAGAAATCGAGAGAGGAGAGGAAGACAGAGGGGGAGGGAAAGAGAGACACCTGAAGACCTGCTTTACTGTTTGTGAAGCGACCTCCCACTGCAGGTGGGGGCCCGGGGGCTCAAACCAGCATCCTTACACCAGTCCTTGCACTTTGTGCCATGTGCGCTTAACTTGCTCCACTACCACCTGACCCCCTATTGTTATTTTTATAGATACAGAAATTGGGAGGGAAGATTAAGATAGAGATGGGAAAGAGGAAGACACCTACAGCACTGTTCACAGCTTTAGAAGTTCCCCATCTCTACCTATCACCACATAGGTGTTGACTGGGGGCTTGACCTTGAGTCCTTGTGCATGCTAACATGTGCATTTTACCAGGTACATCACTGCCTGCCCCCCATAAAGTTTATTTTCAACTCTACGGTGTGCCTAACACTTATGTGGAGTTAGCTTGGCCAACAAGATCCTTGGAGCTTACAACTCATGAGTAAACAATTTAAGATTTACTTGTATAAGAATGAGAAATTACTGTGATGAAAATAAAGCAATGTGCTAAGATTGGTAAGGGCGACATTTTAAGTGAAAGACCCCTAATAGAAATATGTGAGTCAAAATATTCAATATAAGATGCATACGTCATTTAAAATTTCTGCATAGCCATATTAAGAACAGTGAAAAGAAACAGTTGAAACTCATTTTAATAATGTTTGTCTTTTATTCCCCTTTTTGTTTTATTGTTGTGGTTATTATTATTGTTGTTATTTATGTCATTGTTGGATAGGACAGAGAGAAAAGGAGAGAGGAGAGGAAGACAGAGAGGGGGAGAAAAAGACACCTGCAGACCTGCTTCAAAGGTTGTGACGCGACTTACCAGTAGGTGGGGAGCCAGGGGCTCGAACTGGGATCCTTATGCCGGTCCTTACACTTCATGCCATGTGTAGAATGTTTTTAAAATTATGATTGAGTACACTTTGAATGTATATTTTTCTTTTTGCTTCAAATGTGCAAATTCACCATAGTTGAGTGTATATTTTACTGATAATTATACTAATTTTAGATTCTAGGTTCTAGTAGCATTATCTGTCTTCGAACAGTACTTTATGAGAAAAAACAGCTGGGCATCATATCTGGTGTTTCATCTTTCTCTGGAGACAGGTCATTTTTGACTCCTCTGTCCAGAAACAGAATGAATTAATTAAAAACATAGGTACTGTATATGTGGAAAATAAAAATGTATATAGAAAGAAGGTTAAAAACACACACCACTAAATGTGTTTTAAAATAAAATGTCTGGAACATACTTTTCATGTCAAATAAGCATTTCATAGCTGCAGGACAGTAGTTTGATAGTGGTTTTTCATTTGGATTCTTTCTGAAACCATTCCTACGAGAGGGTTATGAAGATAAGAAATTTATTTGGGAAGTGATTCCAGGAGATCTTAGGCAGGGAATTAAGGCAAGAAGGAAGAAAACCAATATGAGGTATGCTAACATGTCAATTACCATGGTGGTAACTATAACCTACTCATGTTACCTTACTGTGATCTATATAGAACATACTCCAGAATTAACCCATCTCAGGAGCAAGGGACTTATTTCAGAGCTCTCTAAGTTATATGTTGGGCTACTGCAGGGCTGGGAAGAAGGATGTAATCTCCCACATGAGCAGAGAATGTACCAGTGCCTGTAGAGAAATATCAAGCAAAAATGGTGGTTGTGCAGGGGAGGGAGGAGGGACACAGAACTTTGGTGGTGTGAATGGTGTTAATATACACTCCAATCAACTTACAGTCAACTTACAATCACAAATAACTATTTAATTAATATGAAAAGGGAAGGGAGTCGGGTGGTAGTGCAGCAGGTTAAGGGCAGGTGGCGCAAAGCACAAGGACCAGCATAAGGATCCTGGTTGGAGCCCCCAGCTCCCCATCTGCAGGGGAGTTGTTTCACAGTGGTGAAGCAGGTGTGCAGGTGTCTATCTTTCTTTCCCCCTCTCTGTCTTCCCCTCCGCGCTCCATTTCTCTCTGTCCTATCTAACAACGACAATATCAATAACAACAACAATAACTACAACAACAATAAAAAACAAGGGAAAGTAAATAAATATAAAAAATTTTAAAGAAGAATATGAGAAGGGTAAATTAATTGAAGGTCTCAAACTTTTTGATGCATAGATGATAGGCTGAGTACATGTTCTTTCAGTCTAAGCACTTAGGACTTCAAATTGAAAATCAGATTGATCAGTGGGCTCAAATTGTTAATACGTTTCTAATAATGAATTGTTCTTTGAAATGTATACCTTATATAGATGAACTCTTGACCATTTACAAAGGACCTTCATTTATGTTATCTCACTCATCTTTAAAAGAACCCCAAGGAATAGGTCAATTAGTTTTTATTATTCCTATATTATAGAGGAAGGAGCGATCTGGAGTTCATAGAGAATTGTGCTTACAAGAATAAAGAAGAAAGGCAGGGATCTGATTTTTTGGTGAAAATTATGGATGCCTCCCTAGCTTTCCCATTCATCCTGTCCCACTACAAAACTATGCACTTTTTTTTTTTGTATTCAAGGTCCCTCTCTTTCACTCTTTCTCTCTTTAAGTTTTTATTTATAAAATGGAAACACTGACAAGATCATAAGATAAGAGGAGTACAACACACAATTTCTGCCACTAGAACTCCATATCTCATTCCCTCTCCTGATAGCTTTCCTATTCTTTAACCCTCTGGGAGCATGGACCCAGGGATATTATGGGGTGCAGAAGGTGGAAGGTCTGGCTTCTGTAATTGCTTCCCCTCTGAACATGGGCATTGAAAAACTATGCACTTTGGATGGGATTTATTCCATTTCAGGTAGAGAGATTGGTTTTAACTGAGTCAAATCACTCAGATTTTAATTCTGTTATTAATATAGCAATTATTTCAGTTCAGGCTCAACAACATGAAGGACTGTGGGTGTGCAAAGTAGCTAACTTGAACAGTATGCTTGTGCTTACTCCAGGTTTGAACCCAGTCCCCCAACTCATTGAAATAAATTTCAGTCCTGTGGTTTCTTTTCTACTCTGTGATTCTATCTGAAAATAGCCCAAAGCATGAAGGTTCAGAGATAATTTAAAAAATAGTGAATAATTGTAGCACACTAAATGCTGGGGTTTAAAAAAATATATCTATTTTGTATAAGTAAATATATGTATAAGTAAATATGTAACCTTTTAGTAATTGCAGCAATCATATGAGAGTGAGATAGCTATCTTTGGGTGAAATCAATGTCACCAATGAAAACAGAAAAAAAAAACAAAACCCCAAATACCAGTCAAACAAACAAATAAACAAACAAGGTTATCACTGGATAAAAATCTTCAGGCCAGTTAGTGATATACTCAGTAGAGTACACACATTACCAGGATTCAAGCCCTGACCTCACCTGGAGAGGGGAAATTTCATGAGTGGTGAAGCAGTGTTGCAGGTTTCTCTCCTTTCTTCTTGTTTTCTCTTTAATATATGTACTCCCCCCCCATTTTATTGAGGTGTTAATGGTTTATAGCACAGTTATTAACAAATAGGTACAATTTCTGGATGAAAGGTAAATGCAAAACATTCTCATTCCCCAATTTAGAACCTCAAACCCACCTTCTCCCCAGAGTCCTTTGCTTTGGTGCAGTTCAAGTTTTACTTTGTGTTTTTCCTCTTTGTTCCTGTCTCTCAAGATCCACTTAGAAGTAAGGTTATCTGGTATTTCCCCCCCTCCCTTTCTGACTCATCCCATCTTACATGATTCCTTCAAATTCTATTCAAGGTGGGGCAAAGATTGGGATTTAGAGTTTCTGGTCTAATATCCAGGTATTTGATCTATTTTGATCTGATTTTTGCACAGGGTGCTAAGTGGTAGTCTAGTTTCACTTTTCTACACGTGGTTTTCCCATTATACTATACTACACTATAGTTTTCGACTACACTACTGTTTTCCCAGCATGATTTGTTGAGGAAACTTTTCTTCAATGAATTGTTCTGGTCCTTTGTAATAGGTTGCAGGATATATGTAAGCTTATAGCTGGGATTTTGATTCTGTTCCATTGATCCAGTATCCATTTTTTTTATTTCAGTACTGTACTATTTGTGTTTCTGGTTCTATTCTATTACTGATTGCTTAATTTAGACCTGGAATTCCTTTACTTCTTCTCAGGTGGATTCCTCCTAGTAATTCTTGTAAGGCAGGATTGGTGGTGGTGAATTCTTATATTTTTCTAGGAATTCTTCCATTTCTTCCAGATTCACTAGCTTGGTGGCGTATATTTGTTCGTAAAAACTTTGCATGATTTTTTTGGATTTCTGTGATTTCTGTTATGATATCTCCTCTATCGTTTACAATTCTGTTTATTTTAATCTTCTCCCCCCCCCTTTTTTTTTTAGTGAGTCTGGCTAAGGGTTTTTCAATTTTGTTAAATTTTCCAAAGAACCAACATTTAGCTTCATTGATCTTTCGTATGGTTCTCTAATATTTGATGTTGTTTATTTCAGTTCTAATTTTAGTGTTACAGTCCTTCTAGTTGCTTTAAGGTTCCTTTGTTCCTCTTCTTCTGAGTCCTTAGGGCATGTGATAAGGTTGTTTATTTGAGCTTTTTCTTGTTCTCTAATGTGTGCTTGTAAGGCTATAAGTTTCCCTCTCATTATTGCTCTAGCTGTGTCCCAAGTATTTTGATAGCTGTGTCTTCATTTTCATTTGTTTCTAGGAACATTTGAATTTCTTGCTTGAGTGACTCTTTGACCCAGCGGTTCTTAAGCAGCAAGTTGTTGAATTTCCAAATTTTTTGACTTTTGGCAATTTTCTGTTTGTTGTTTGCTGGGAAATTGTGCAGATGCAGTCACATCTGCCATGTTGCCCCCTCAGGCTATTGCTAGTTCCCACAAAAGTTGGGACATTCTCGGAGAGCCTGTTCCTCCGCCATGTTGTGCCCTCAGGGCATTGTTAATTCCCCTGCAATAGTTGGAGTGCTTTGGTTACTCCTCCCCCTTCCCATTCCCGGAGAGTTATTATCCTACCCTGGAGTGCTATGGTTACTCCTCCCCCTTCTCATTCTCATGAGAGCTATTCCCATAGAAGTCCTTCTTCTTCCGCACCTCACTCTCTTGCCTGCATTTCACTTTGGTCACTTCGGTGATTAGACGCAGGGAAGGTTGCTGCGCAAGGCGCAAGGCAGCCATTTTTGCTACCTCCATGTGGCTCAACTTGCTGCTCTCTCTGAGGTGCCAGCACAAATAAAGGATTGAGTTCCCTTTCTGCTCTAAACCTCCTTTTTCTGCGTCCTGTCGACGCAAGTGACAGTTGTTGAGTATTAGCTTTACTCCACTGTGGTCTGAGAAGATTCTTGAGATGATTTCAATGTTCTTGAATCTATTGGTACTGTCTTTGTGGCCTAATATGTAGTCTATCCTTGAGGATGTGCTGTATGGATTTGAAGAATGTACATTCAGTTTTTTGGCATGAAGAACTCTGAAAATGTCCAGGAAGTCTAGTCTGTCCATCTCTTCAATTAATTCTCTTGTTTCTTTGTTCATTCTCTGCTTAGTTGATCTGTCTAAGTGTGAGACTGGGGTGTTGAAATCTCCTGCTGTTATTGTATTACTATTGATGTATTTTTGTAGATCTTTCAGTAAGTGTTTGATATATTTAGATGGGCCCTCATTGGGTACAGAGCTGTTAATAGTTGTTAAATCTTCTTGGTTGATTGATCCTCTGATCATTATGTAAAGGCCTTGCCTGTCTTTTATTACTTTATTTAATTTAAATTCTGTTGTGTCAGAGATGAGAATGGCTGTTCCTGCCCTTTTTGTGGTCCATTAGCCTATATGATAGTTTTCCATCCTTTCACTTTAAGTCTGGATTTGTCTTGTTGGGTCAGGTGGGATTCTTGCAAGCAGCATATGGTTGGGTTATGTTTTCTGATCCATCCTCCTACTCTGTGCCTTTTAATGGGTGAATTTAAGCTTTTGACATTTATTGATATTATGGATTTAAGATATTGCAGTGCCATTAGTAAAAAAAATATTTGATCTGATATATGGCAAATATTATGGTGATATTCTTGTTTATAAGAGGTCTTTAAGAACCTCTTTCAGGGCAGGCTTGGTGATGGTTGCCTCCTTTAACTGTCACCTGTCTAAGAAGGTTTTGATTACTCCATCTAGTCTGAATGAAAGTCTAGCAGGATATATTATCCTTGGTTGAAACCTGTTTTCATTGAGGGCTCAGTATCTACAGATATCTTGCCAGTCTCTTCTGACTTTTAGAGTTTGAGTGGAGAAGTCTGCTGATAGTCTTATGGGTTTTCCCCTGTATGTGACTTTTTGTTTTTCTCTTGCAGTCTTTAGGATCCTTTCTAATAATAGCTCTTTTTTTTAAAAAAAATGTTAAATCACCTATAGTCTTAGACCAAGAAGACCAGAAATAACTAATCTTGCATGCATATAAGATATAGTTATTTGTAAATATCATTAAATGACAAAAATCATAGTAAGGTTTTGTATAGTACAGTATATATCCTAATCATGGGATTTCCAAACTAAATCAAGTTTCCAAGTAACTTGGTGGTAATAGTAATTATCTATTGCCT
Organism: Erinaceus europaeus; assembly: GCF_950295315.1. Classification (NCBI taxonomy): domain Eukaryota; kingdom Metazoa; phylum Chordata; class Mammalia; order Eulipotyphla; family Erinaceidae; genus Erinaceus; species Erinaceus europaeus. The sequence goes on from NC_080162.1 coordinate 61,362,171, forward strand.
TCTTGAACTCTAAGACAGCAAGGAACCTTCCTCATTCTTATAAACTCATATTTCTCCCAGTCCTGGAAGCTTCTGTACGTATATATATATATATTTGTCCCCCCCATCCCTTTCTTTTTTGCCTACAGTCCTGCCTTATCTTCTTTCTAAGTCACACATACACCTATTACTACTTCCAAATGCCCTTCTTTCCTCTTCTCTCTCTGGGTCTTCAGGTCCTGATGGAATTGGAGTTCAGAGCCCTCTGGTCATCTTCCCCTAACATTTCCTTCCTTCTGGGAGTATGGACCAAAATTCTTTATGGGGTGTAGTTCTGGCTTCTGTAATTGCTTCTCCACAGGACATGAAATTGGCAGGATGATCCATACCCCCAGACAATTTCTGTCTTTCTCTAGTGAAGTAGGGCTCTAAAGAGCTGAGGTTCTGGAACACACTGGTGAGCTCTTCTGCTCCAGGAAGTCCAGTTGGAATCATGATAGCATCTGCGATTTTGTGGCTGAAAGGAGATAGGATATAAAACAGGACAAAATGATTAATGAACCATAAACAAAAGTAGAAGCAAGCGGCTGAGAACAGGAATCTTATGATGAAAAAAAAGCTAGAAAGTCTATTTTAGGTATGTTCCTAGGGGCCTGTGACATTTGTTGTTTTTGCATGAGTTTGATAGTGAACATGGAGGTGGACAAAGAATACTGTCTGGGAAGATGGTGTAAAAGTTGAGAATAGGGATTAGGACAGAAAGTAGCTCCTAAACTTGAAGAAAAACTATAAATAAAGTAAACTGTTTATCTCCACAATCTGACCCAGTGCCCACATATATTCATATTTAGAACAGGAGCCTGTGTGACCTCTGAGTCTCTGTCAGTCTGAGCTTGCAGTCTGTGGTCACTGTGAACATTCTAGACCAGTCTTTCTCGAGTGGCAGGGTAGGCTGACCCAGCCTCCCTTTGGAACTTGGGGCAGTCCCTACCATTGCTACTTTATAGGGAGGTCAAATTCCTGGAGTGGCCCACAAGAGGGCTTATGATGGCATTCCTGATGGAAGTGACCAATGATGGTGGACAGAGGGGTCTCTTAGAGGTTTAGGCCCATCATATATATGTGTAAATCCAAGAATTTCCTATCTAGGGGCCCAGAGGCTGTGATAGTTTGGTAATGAACCCAAACACCATAGTTAAGTGAGCTTGTCTCTTGCTCTTACCTAACGTTTGTATTCCTTTCTTTATCTGATAAGCTTAGACTTTCTCCCAGTTAAAACACTTAAAATGTTAAAGCTGTCCATGTCCAGTGGAGAAGCAATTACAGAAGTCAGACCTTCCACCTTCTACATCCCATAAAGATCTTTTGTCTATACTCCCAGAGAGATAAAGAATAGGGAAACTTTCAATGGAGGCGAGGGGATATGGAAATTTGGTGGGGGAAATTGTACTCCTTTTATACCACAAATTTGTCAATCATAATAAAATCACTAATAAAAAATTAAAACAAAACAAAATAAATAAAAAAACCCCACCAAAATAAAATGTTAAAGCACCGAGTGTTATTGTGGTTGTATACAAGCCAGTACTAAGTTTATTTTTGTTTGTTTGTCTGTTTTATTTATTTATTTATGAAAGGAGACATTAAAAAAACCATAGGATAGGAGGGGTACAACTCCACACAATTCCTACCACCCGATCTCCATATCCCATCCTCTCCCCTGATAGCTTTCCCATTCTCTATCCCTCTGGGAGTATGGACCCAGGGTCATTGTGGGCTGCAGAAGGTGGAAGGTCTGGCTTCTATAATCGCTTCCCCACTGAACATGGGCATTGACTGGTCGATCCATACTCCCAGTCTGTCTCTCTCTTTCCCTAGTAGGGTGGGGCTCTGGGGAAGCGGGACTCCAGTACACATTGGTGGGGTCGTCAGTCCAGGGAAGTCTGGTCGGCATCGTGCTGGCATCTGGAACCTGGTGGCTGAAAAAGAGTTAACATACAAAGCCAAACAAATTGTTAAACAATCATAGACCTAAAGGATGGAATAGTGCAGATGAAGTGTTGGGGGTACTCACTGCAGACTCTTGTGTACTTCTGCTTTCAGGTATGAATTTTGCCCTGGTTTATGGACATGTTTGAATATATGCCCTATCTCAGGGAACCTGGTCTATATCTAGGTTTGGGGACTTTATTAGGAAGTGGACCACCTGGAATGGAATTAGAGAATACTATGAAAGGAAAGGTCTTACCCGAGTGACAAAGCTGAAGGGTTGTTATTCCACACCTGAAGTCTCTGGACACAGTCTGAAGTGAAGAATGCTGGGGTGGCACTCGTTGCATTGATTAGGTTGTGATTGGCGGATACAATATTATTTGATGTGGATTGAGAGAAGCATGCAGGAAAGTGTGCCCCACCCTAAGGTTCCAGAACTGGGGGAAATATAGGCTCTATAGTGGAAATGTGAGGTTTCTGCTGTCTTAGGGTTCAAGAAGACAGTGGGTAGTTATTGTTATCATCACATTATTTGGTAATTGGATTAACTTTGAAAAGTACCTTTGTTAGGATTTGTTGTATAATACCCAGCATCTTGTATAGAGCTGTGCCACCGGTTGCTTCTGTTATACCTGGTCTAGACTTTTGAGAGAGTCAGCATATCAAAGATTCAGCCTATGTATTAAAAAGATTCAGTCTGTGATTTAAAAAGTCCTACCCTATGGTTTTGTTAATTAATCCTTTGTTAAATAAAAAAAATTTTTTAAAAAGTTAGAGACATACAATCAATTTTTCCCCTCTCATATTAATTAAATACTGATTTATATGACTACACTTTAATAGGAGTGTACATTTTCTTTCCTGCCTCCAGGGTTATCTCTGGGGCTCCATGCCTGCATTAAGAATCCACTGTTCCTGGAGGTCATTTTTCATTTTTTTTTTATTATTGCCCTTGTTGTTTATCATTGTTATTATTATTATTGTTCTCATTGTTTTTGGATAGGGCAGAGAGAAATCGAGAGAAGAGGGGAAGACAGAGGGGGAGAGAAAGAAAGATACATGTAGACCTGCTTCACTGCTTGTGAAGTGACCCCCCTGTAGGTGGGGAGCCAGGGGCTCGAACTGGGATCCCTATGCTGGTCCTTGAGCTTCATGCCATGTGTGCTTAACCTGCTGCGCTACTGCCTGGCCCCTGCCAGTATTAAGTTTATGGGATCTGCAGTCGTTGGGCCTTTCTTCACTGCCAGGCTTACTAGGTCTAAGTTTAATCAGTTAGAGAATTTGTGATGTCTTCTTTATGCCCTTCTACTAGGATCCCAGGTTTATTAGGTCTTAGTCTAATCATAGAGGGTTATTAATAAGCAAGATTTTTCTAAAAGCATTTCCCTCAATTTTGATAGACTAAGGAACTATTATAGAAAATCCTATTTTTACGTCTCTCACATATAGCCACACTTAAGGTTAAATGGTGAGAAAGGGAGAAATGTACAGTGTGGAGATGTGGCAGGAATGAATAATTGGCAAACTCTTACTACCAGTGGCTGCCTCTCCTACCTAGTCTTTAAACTGTCACTAGAGAGTAACTTTGGACAGCCCTGAAAAGTCATAACCCAAGAGGGAAAAGAGCCCAGAAACATGCACCAGGGAAGATGCAGATGGATAAACAAGTCATAAATGCATTATATCTTCTCTTTTCCAGAGTTTCATTGAAGAGTTGACCCCAGGCTATTACCCTGTGAAAGTGAAATTTTAAAGAGTCAACCCCAAACAAACCTATACTAATCCCCAGTTGGCAGACCTTCCCTATCACTAATGAAACCCAGGAGAGTCCTATAGTGAGGTGTGACAATTTGAGGGGCAGAGTAAAGATCACAGAGGTGAGAAACCTACCGCCTTTCTTTTCATATCCTGAGGAGCAGATGGGCCAAACTTAGCATGCCCAAGTGCTTGTGGCCATTACAGAATTTTCATTGCCTAAGAACTGCACTGTGGAGACTCATCCTTTCAACATTCAAGTTTCTAGTGTCCTCCTGTGTAGCCTTTTGAAAGATGCCTTAGCTGAAAGCATTCAGAATTGATCTGTTCATTTGGCACACTGTGGACAGAAATGCACATCATTTTTGAAGGTAGTTGGTAAACGCTTCTACACGAAAGGTGTTGAAAATGAGAGATGTGGTTAGCAACTGATCTGGCCAGCTGACTATGGGGCCAAGACTACAGGTTCCTCTCTTATCAGTTTATGGTTTAGTAAATGTCATGGTTTCTCTCATATAATCAAGTTGATCTATAGGGATAATAGTTTAAATATTTAGAAAATTCTCTTTTCTGGGATAAAGATAGTGAAAATCGTTCGTTTTAGCTTTATCTGGATACTCATTTTTGGTATTGTTGATACTCTCTCAATATTTGGTGATTCCTGGTCTTCCATCTTTCTTTACAGTTGAGTTCCGTGTAATTTGAATATCTGGCAAATTTCTGTTCTACTTAACAATTAGAAATTAAAATCACACTGCAAAACAACTTGATTTTCAAAAGATACAGTATTAATTTTACTGGAAATAGACTTATTTTTATCAAAATAATGAGTTTTCTTATACAATGTGTCTGTAACATTGACTCTAAGGGAGTTATTTGCATGGGAATCTTTATTTAACATGTGGTTGATCCCACCTAAAGTTGTCTCATTAATAAAATACAAATCCACACTTTGAAAGTATTATCTCAGATTTATTTTAGACTTTTAAAACACCTCAGATGTTTAGTTGAAAATATTTTAGAGATTCTGAGTTACATATTTTTAATATCAAGAAACTATTTTATATAGGAAGAAAACCCATTTTGTCATATATGTTTTTGATTTGCCTCTATAGTTCCATGATGTTTATGTGTATGGTGGTATTTTTAACAGACTGTTATAAACTGTATTACAAACTATATAAAAATGTGATGTACACATTTATTTAACTACAAATATAAAATAGATAATTTACGAGAAAATTTTGTGTTATTGGCAAAAGAGATTTCATTTCCCTTAAAAAAAAAATCACAGACTGATTTACTGCATCAACCCAGTGAAAATTTTTCATTCAAAAGATGCCAAGGTATTTTTCCGTGATCTCACATTGTTGTTATCCACTCATTTTCCAAACACAGGACCTTATTCATGTTGAGGATCACAGTCAAGTAGATTAGTTTGATCTCATCACAGTGAAGCCATTACACTTCTTTTGGTCTTCCTTACACATTTGCTCCATGCATGCTTCAAATCTGGGAAAAACATACTCATGGGCTAGAGAAACAAAGAAGCAGCAATTTCCTTGCCTTATTCCTTGGCCCATGATGAAGTAGAGAGCATGATGTGGTGATTGGAGCCAGACCTAACCCTGGCCATGGGCATTGCAACCGACCCAAACCTAATTAAGAAAGATCCTGAGTAAACTTGGGTGAGAGCCAAAATCACTAGCCCCTTCCATCAATATTTTTGATATAAAAATTAGCATCTGGGCTGAATAAAAGGGAACTTTGTTTCATGCCACAGGGGAAAAATAATCCACTCTTGCTTCTACTTTAACCTCCTATGTTAGATATTATGTTGATTTGTATCTGTGATAACATTTCAGACCAGTTAACTTGCAACCATCAGCCTTTCATTGGACCAATTGATAGAATGGGAATGAGAAGTTCTACCTTCTATTCAAACTGTCACAGGTGTCAGCATTTTCTAAATGGATAAATTGGTTTCTGGTCTCATTTGTTCTCTTATATCTGTTTTAATTTTCCTCACTAGTATGTAAAGTTTATCTGGAATAACTATTTTTGTAGAGCCAGTATCTTTGCACATGCATGGTTTTACTTCAGATGAATTTTTTGTTGTTGTTGTTTTAGAGAGAGAGAGAAGAGGGAAAGACACCACAGTAAATTAGTGTCACAGTTTATACTGAGTGCCAAGTTTTCCTCATTAGAACTCTGATATTTTTTTTTACATTAATATTTACCTTTATGGACTTTTTCAAAGAAACAATAACATTGAAACTTCCCTTAGTTTTATAGGGCCTAGGGACACAAACTTGAATCATTAGTTTGGCAAAGCAGGCACTTTCCCAGGTGAGCTATGTTTCTGGCCCCAGAACTTTGATTTTAAAAGCATTAAGGGGTAGGAAGAAAAAGAGCAAGACACCACATTTAAAGGGACATGATGATTAAAAGAAAAAAGGATAAGGGGTATTTGTATGAAGAAGGAAGTTCTGCCTAGGAGAACTGGAGAATAAATCATTTGTCCTAATCAAGGCAGGTTCGTATTCAATATTGGACTCATCTTTCTTTTCTTTTCTTTTTTTAAATTCCTTTATTGGGGGATTAATGTTTTAAATTTGATAGCAAATACAATAGTTTATACATAACATTTCTCAGTTTTCCACATAATGTTATAACCCTCACTAGGTCCTCTGTCATCCATTTTGGACCTATATTCTCCCCACCCCCTTACCCCAGAGTCTTTTACTTTGGTGCAATACACCAACTCCAGTTCAGGTTCTACTTGTGTTTTCTCTTCTGATCTTGTTTTTCAACTTCTGCCTGAGAGTGAGATCATCCCATATTCATGCTTCTGTTTATGACTTATTTCACTTAACATGATTTCTTCAAGCTTCATCCAAAATGGGCTGAAAACGAAGTCAACATTTTTAATATCTCAGTAGTATTCCATTGTGTATACCACAACTTGTATATACCACAGCTTGCTCAGCCACTCATCAGTTGTTGGACACCTGGGTTGCTTCCAGGTTTTGGCTCTTACAAGTTGTGCTGCTAAGAACATGTGTACACACATCTTTTTGGGTTCCTAGGGATATATCCCCAGGAGAGGAATTGAAGGATCATAGGGTAGGTCCATTTCTAGCCTTCTGAGAGTTCTCCAGACTGTTCAGGTTGGACCAATTTATATTCCCACCAGCAGTGCAGGAGAGTGCTTTTGACCCCACAACCTCTCCAGCATTTGCTGATGTTACCTTTTCTGATGTATGACATTCTCACAGGAGTTAAGTGGTATCTCATTTTTATCTTGATTTGCATTTCTCTGACAATCAAAGACTTGGAGCATTTTTTCTTTTTTTTTTTCTTCATGATTAGGTTTATTTCAGTATCAATTTTTTTAGATTATCATTATTTTTTATTTAAGAAAGGAGACGTTAACAAAACCATAGGATAAGAGGGGTACAGTTCCACACAATTCCCACCACTGGATCTCCATATCCCATCCCCTCCCCTAATAGCTTTCCCATTCTCTATCACTCTGGGAGTGTGGACCCAGGGTCATTGTGGGTTGCAGAAGGTGGAAGGTCTGGCTTCTGTAATTGCTTCCCCGCTGAATATGGACGTTGACTGGTTGATTCATACTCCCAGTCTGCCTCTCTCTTTCCCTAGTAGGGTGGGGCTCTGGGGAAGTGGAGCTCCAGTACACATTGGTGGGGTCATCAGTTCAGGGAAGCCTGGTCGGCATCGTGCTGGCATCTGGAACCTGGTGGCTGAAAAAGAGTTAACATACAAAGCCAAACAAATTGTTGAGCAACCATGGACCTAAAGACTGGAATAGTGCAGATGAAGTCTTGGGAGGTATTCCCTGCAGGCTCTTGTGTACTTCTGCTTTCAGGTATATTTTTTTCCCCTAGTTTATGGGCACATGTGAACATATGCCCTATCTCAGGGAACCTGGACTATATCTAGGTGTGGGGACTTTATTAGGAAGTGGACCACCTGGAATGGAATTAGAGAATACTATGAAAGGAAAGGTCTTACCTGAGTGACAAAGCTGAAGTGTTGTCATTCCACACCTGAAGTCTCTGGACACAGTCTGAAGTGAAGAATGCTGGGGTGGCACTCATTGCGTTGATTGAGTTGCGATCCGCAGATGCAATATTATTTGATGTGGATTGAGAGAAGCATGTAGGACAGTGTGCCCCACCCTAAAGTTCCAGGACTGGGGGAAATATAGGCTCTATAGTAGAAATGTGAGTTTCCTGCTGTCTTAGGGTTCAAGAAGACAATGGATAGTTATTGTTATCATCACATTATTTGGTGATTGGGTTAACTTTGAAAAGTCCCTTTGTTAGGGTTTGGGCTATAATACCCAGCATCTTGTATATAGCTGTGCTACCAGTTGCTTCTGTTCTCCATGGTCTAGGCTTTTGAGAGGGTCAACATATCAAAGACAGCCTATGTATTAAATGGACTCAGTCTGTGTTTTAAGAAGTTCTAGACATATGATCAATTTTCCCCTCTTATATTAATTAAATAGTGGTTTATATGTCTACACTTTAATAGGAGTGTACATAAATACCATTCCCACCACCAAAAGACTGTGTCCCATCCCAACCACCCCTACCCCCCACCCCCTTGTCGCCGCACTGGGAAGCCCAATTTTTTGGAGCATTTTTTCATGTGTTTCTTGGGCTTTTCGATCTCTGCTGTGGTGACTATTCTGTCCACGTCCTCTCCCCATTTTGGATGGGATTATTTGTTTTCTTGTTGTTGAGTTTGGCAAGCTCTTTATATATTTTGGTTATTAGCCTCTTGTCTGATGTATGGCATGTAAAGATCTTCTCTAATTCTGTGAGGGGTCTCTTGGTTTGGGTATTGGTTTCTTTTGTTGTGCAGAAGCTTTTTAATTTTTAAAAAATATTTATTTATTTATTCCCTTTTGTTGTCCTTGTTTTATTGTTGTAGTTATTATTCTTGTTGTTACTGATGTCATTGTTGGATAGAATAAAGAGAAATGGCGAGAGGAGGGGAAGACAGAGTGGGGGAGAGAAAGATAGAAACCTGCAGCCCTCCTTCACCTACTGTGAATCGCCTCCTCTGCAGGTGGGGAGCCGGGGGCTCAAACCATGATCCTTACACTGGTCCTTGAGCTTTGTGCTACCTGAGCTTAACCCACTGCGCTACCACCCGACTCCCAAAGCTTTTTAAAGTTATGTAGTCCCACAGTTTTATACTTGCCTTAGTGTTCTTTGTAATTGGATTTGTTTCATTGAAGATGTCTTTAAAATTTATGTGGAAAAGAGTTCTGCCAATATTTTCCTCTAAGTATCTGATAGTTTGTGGTCTAACATCCAAGTCCTTGATTCACTTGGAATTTACTTTTGTGTTTAGTGAAATATAATGGTTCAGTTTCATTCTTCTGCATGTTTCAACCCATTTTTTTCCAACACCATTTGTTGAAAAGACTCCCCTCTCCCCATTTAATAATGTGGGCACCTTTGTCATCTTTCTATTATAGAAAGAGAAACTATTTGGAAAATGGGAACAAAATTTCACGTTGAGAAAGAAACTTTGGAATAACTCACTTTAGTAGTATAAATATTTTGTACAAAAATATTTATGTGTTTAAATGAAAGAGATACCAAGAGAATGTTCAGCTTTGGTTTGTGGTGGTGCCAGTGATTTAACCTGAGACTTTTGGAGCCTTAGGCATAAATGTTTGGTGCATTACAGACTTCACTATCATTCAGCTCTGAAATAAATATGCCTAAGTATCACAGTAAAACAGAACAAAGTTCTTGCTTGTTATTAGAACAACTGGTCTACCAAACACAAATACTAACACAGAGACTGCTTTAGTATGCTTCTCTCAGTTTTTGGTTTGGGTAGAATTCCTTGGGAAACATGGCTTAACTATAATTTCCTGAATAGTACAGTTATAGTGATTCAGTAGAAGTCTGCAATGGGACTCAGGGATCTTCCTAATATATGCTGAAACCCTTGGTCTCTATCAAACTATGTTGAAAGGTAATATGGTTAGACATTCACAATACTACAGCTCCATGATGATGTTAGAAATGTGGTGGCACTTTTTCTCTACTGTACAAATGTATCCATTTTACAAATATCAAACTTGTGTTCTATGTTCTGTTTCCCTGAAGGTCATTTCTAGAATAACATATTCTATTGGTATATCAGCCAGCCAAATTCTTACATCTCTACCATTATACTCTGATTTCTCTCCTTTATAGTCTGATTTCTCTATAAAGGAAGGGAAGTGTGTGTGTGTGTGTGTGTGTGAGAGTGTGTGTGTAAATGAAAGGGTTAACAATGCATAGCATTGTCAGAAAATTCTCTTCTTAATTTAGCAACAAAGAGGAACTTTTGGCTTTAGTGTAATTATTTAGGTTTGTTAATTATTAATACAATTATTTTAATATTAAATTTTATTTTAAAATAAAAAATCACAATCACTCTCTTAATCAACCTCATTCTGTATGACATATATACCTTATGTTGTCAGCCCTATAGAATCTTGGTTTCTCCTAATATGCTCTGGGAGCATTCTTCTTAGGTTGTTATTATTCTTATAACAATACAATAGTTTCAGCAAGGACTAGAGTACATAGAGGTTTTTTACCTTGTACTCAAAAATGTAATAAATTGAAAAACCTAGGACTCTGGGTTCTTAATGAAGAGGGAATACCTTCTCCTTTCCCTCCCATGCTGGAATAGTGAGTAGTAGTTTCTTATGTTGAGTTAAGGAAGTTTCTCATAAAAGTAGTAATAGTAGACATTTCTGCTCATAAATATATTCTTATAGAGAGTTGAAACTTAATGGAAGGTGTGAAGGTGTTTGTGAAGATTGCAAATATTCAGAAAATAATGAGATGCTTATTGTTTTCTCTACCTTAGGGAATCCCCAGATGTTGCATTGCTCTCTTTGCTTCCTATTTCTTTACTGAAGATATTAATGCATCTTGGAAAATCACCTAGAGATAGTTTCACTTTAATGCACAATTTCAAGAGAAAAGACACATGTATTTTTCTTTTCTTTGCACATGAGTGCAATATATATTATCTTTTCACAAGTAGTGTTGCAGTCATTGAGAAAAATTGGGATTTAGTTATCAAAATCAGTCAATGGATGAGAAAGTTGTATTTTCAGAACCTACTTCTAATTTAGTACTCCTATCATCGTGATCCAGTTTTTTACTGATATACTTACAGGGGGTTTAATTTTCACTGTAAAAACTTTCTTAGTTGATAACCTTTATTTGTTTTAAAGATTTATTTGTTAATTGACTGATTTACTGTAGTACCACTCCATCACATGCATTGTTGGAGATAAATCTGAAACATTTCATATTTCTGGTCATAATTATTATTATTTTAATAAGCTTTGAGCATCCTAGCATATTGTACTATACAATACAGATATTGTGGATGATTTTCTATCTCAGTGCATAGTATGTAATTTTGGGTCCATGTGTGTCACACCAAGTCAAATCTCTCTTGAAGTGATTTGTTTATAGTGTCATTTGGTGGAGTGGAATGTTCTGTAACTCATTCAAACTATTATTACAGAAGCTTTGCTAAAAGGTCACCACTGCTCTTTAGATTTTCCAAATCTGGGAACCATCTGGGAGCTTGTTAAAGATAAGGTTTTCCATTTGATTTTTTTCCATACCAACTAGATCCAATTAACAAAAAGCACCTTTGAAGAAAAGTTTGTTTTCACATTTACAGAGAGATAGGTAGAACTCAAGTAAATTACAATTAGTTGCCTAATAGTGGGCAAGTCCACCATGTTGGACTGCATGTCTTGAATCACAGCATTATTTAGTAGATCTTGAAAAGGTTGAGTAAACTTTACTTTTAATGGCAAGAAGCTTTAAAGTCAATATGTTCTCCAAGTGTAGTGTTGGAACTCAATTCTAAAGAAAATCAGATTTTATCATTGATTCAATATTCAATAGGAAAATGACAACTCATTCCTTAAAGTCATTGAAGGTTGTACACATTAACATTTGTTCTGCATGGTACCAACAATGCTCAAGTTATCATAATATTTTTCAGTCTTAGTGAAGGCCTAAAATTGGTTTGTGCTTTCATTCACCCCCTTTCCTTATGAAAAAAAAATCTTCAATTTTCCAAACCTCAAATACTTAATTGTAAAACTATAGGAGACCAGCAGAAGAAAAAGGAAAATTTCCTTCAAATATATCTCTCATTTCTGCTGGCCAGTTATGCTCTCTCCTTTGAAACATTAACTATGTCTTTTGACACTTGCCCTTGGAAAAAAGTCCAAGTGTGGCCAATGGTAGAAATAACATTTATTTTGCATCCTTCTGTTTGGAACTTCCCATGATACAGATGAATTATATATGAAGCTTTTTTGAATAGAACCAGAAGGTCAACTATTGCCCACTACCATTGCCCATGTGAGCAGATGAAATAAACAACTACATAGTGAAATTTATAGAATTTAAAATCAAGACCTCTTATATGGTTAGAACTCCTGAAAGGATCTGGACCAAAGAGGTTGCACAGTAGCAGCTTAAACAAGGCTCAATGCCATTAAAAATATTCTAAGAAGTGTGTATGTACTTGTAGCAGAATACTTGGGAGAAGAGAAATTTAAAATTTGGAACCATATTTTTGCCTCTGTAGCACCAAGTTGGAAATATAAAAATGCAATAACAATGTCTCCCTCAGTTCAGTTAAACTGGTCTTGAAACTAATTTTGTCCTGGAAGGCGGAGAGTTTGGGGAGAAATTCAGTTATAGTTGTTTTGAGGGGAGGAGGGCCATCTTTCTGGCAAAGTTTTTAGATTCCATTCAGAGCCAGAAAACTTAATCATTGAGTTCAAAGTTTGTCTCATCATAGAGTTCAGGGCATGCTGAATTCTTCTTCCTGGAATATTTCAGTTGCAGGAGTTCACCCATCTCATCTAGAGCTTCCAAAACCTGCAATGATATTAATTTTCATCAGTTATCTTTAAATTTCTCTTTAAAAAAATCTTTATTAGTGATATAATAATGACTGACAAGATTGTGGCATAGGAATGGTACAATTCCATACAATCCCCGTCACCAGAGTTCTATATCCCATTCCCTCTATTGGAAGTTTTCCTTTTCTTTATCCCTCTGGACCAAAGATCTTAATGCTTTTCTGCTAACAAGTTGCAGATGCTGCCATGCCGCCAACCTGACTTCCCTGGGTAGACAACCTCATCAATGTGTCCTGGAACCTCACCTCCTCAGAGCCCTGCCCCACTAGGGACAGACAGAAACAAGTTGGGGTTACAGATTGACCTGGCAACTCCCATGTCAAGTGGAGAAGCAATTACAGAAGCCAGACCTTCCATCTTCCACACCCCATAAAAATCTTTGGTCCATACTCCCAGAGCGGTAAACAATAGGGAACCTTTTAATGGAGAGGATGGGATACAGAACTGTGGTGGTGGGAATTGTATCTTATCCCACAATCTTGTTGATGATTATTAAATCAGTAACAAATCAGGAATAAAAATAAAAAATAAATTAAAAAATTATATATTGTGTCCTTCAAACCAAAAAAACAAACATCATGGGGTGCAGAAGGTGGAAGGTCTGGCTTCTATACTTGCTTTTCTCCACAGGACATGGGTGTTGACAGGTTGATCCAGATCCCTAGCCTGTTTCTATCTTTCCCTAGTGGTGTAGGGTGCTGGGGAGGTTGGGTTCTTGGACACACTGGTGAGGTCATCTTTAAATTTCTTTTTTTTTAATTATTTATTTATTATTGGATATATATAGAAAGAAATTGAGAGTGGAAGGGAAGGCAGAAAGGGAGAGAGACAGATAGACACCTACAGCCCTGCTTCACCACTCGTGAAGATTTCCCTATGCAGGTGGGGGCCAGGGGTTGAACCTGGGTCCTTGTGCACTGTAATGTGTGCACTTAACCAGGTGTGCCACCAGTGGCTCCCATCTTTAAATTTCTAAGTGACTCTGGAGTCCAGGTATATGTCAGGCCTTACAGAGAGCCACAATTTTGTCAGCTTCTTTGAAGTTAAAGAAAAAGAGGAATATCAAGGAATCATTAAGGTATAATTTATAAGTAAGACCTTAAGGAATTTTAAATGCTAACTCCTTATATTTAATATAGCTTAGTGGTTCAACTCTACATCATCATTGTTTATTTTATTTTGGTGGTATGAAGAGAGGCATAAAGGCAAGTAACACCCACTTACCCTTATTTTTTATTTTAAATTTGAATGACATATATAACCTTGTGGCAAAGAAAGATGTTTGTATATGAAGTTATATCTTCATAACAAAATAAACTGATTAAAGCCAACTGACCAGAAGATCAGTGGAAATTGATTAATATTCTTCTCCATCTCTCCACAAATAGTCATCTTTATGTTCTATATAGTAATACAATTTAAATCATAAGGGAAAGGTCTTATTTGTTTGAATTCTCTTAATGTAGACAAGCGAATATATAGACAGTTATAGACACTACTCTAGAATATAAAAATATATTCTTTATTATCATTATGTCACTTATCCTATAGTATCAAACATGTCTCTTTTTACCTTTTGGTTCTGTTTTTATTAGCCTATCAGATGAAGATGAACACAATATTAGGGTCAAATGCTTTGGAAAAGATAGACTGAGGGGTCAGGTAGTGGTGTGCCTGGTTGAGTGCACATGTGCAAGGACTCAGGTTCTTTTAAAAAAATATTTATTTATTTATTCCCTTTTGTTGCCCTTGTTGTTTTTTATTGTTGTAGTTGTTATTGTTATTGATGTCATTGTTGTTGGATAGGTCAGAGAGAAATAGAGAGAGGAGGGGAAGAAAGAGGGAGGAGAGAAAGAGAGTCACCTGCAGACCTGCTTCACTCCTTGTGAAGCAACTACCTTGCAGGTGGGGAGACGGGGGCTTGAACTGGTATCCTTATGCTTTGGTCCTTGGGCTTTGTGCCACATGTGCTTATCCCGCTGCACTACCGCCCAACTCCCAAGGACCCAGGTTCTAGCCTCTGGTCCCCACCTGCAGGGTAAAAGCTTTGCGAGTTGTGGAGCAGTGCTGCAAGTGTCTCTCTGTCTCTTTCCCTCTATCTTTCCCCTTATCCTCTCAATTTTTGGCTATCTTTATATAATAAATAAAGATAATTAAAAGTTAAAAAAAAAGAAAAGATAAAGCAAGTTGTCAACATTAGAATAAATGACCAATAGAACTCTTATAGACTTTCCTTTTTGTCAAGTCTTTCAAACTGATATCATTTAAGATACCCACCTTAAGAAATGCAGAAACAACAAATGAGACTCTGAAAGAAAACACTATTTTTAGTTAATTAGAGAGCTGAAAGCTGAAATAACTGAGCTAAGAGCACAACTAGCTGAACAAGTGACTACTGTATCAGAACAGGGTAACCAAATAGATGAGCTACAAAAAACAACAGAGAGGAGAGAGAATAGAATAAATGAGGCAAAAAAATAGAATTAGCAAGATTGAAAACTAAGAAAGAAATAAGATATTTCAAAAAAAAGATTAAGAGATACCGAAAACAACAACAGAGACATATGGGATGACTTCAATAATAAACACATTATAGGCCTACCAGAGGAAGAAAGAGAGTAAAACGAAGAAAGCATTCTACAGGACATAACAGATGAGCACTTCCCAAAACTAGACAACATAAAAGACATAAAGGTTCAAAAAGCCCTGAGGGTCCCAAACAGAATTAACCCAGACTTAAAGACACCAAGACACATCATATTTAGAATTAAAAGGAATAAGAATGAAGAAAGGATCCTGAAGGCTGCAAGAGAAAAAGAGTCACCTACAGAGGAAAATCCATAAGATTAGCAGAAGACTTCTCCATACAAACACTACAGGCCAGAAGAGAATGGCAAGATATCTATCGAGTGCTCAATGAGAAAGGCTTTCAACCAAGAATACTGTATCCTGCTAGACTGTCATTCAGACTAGATGGAGGCATAAAAACCTTCTCAGAGAAGAAACGTTGAAGGAATCAACTATCACCAAGCCTGCCCTGAAAGAAGTTCTGAAAGGTTTCCTATAAACAATCAGATTACCATAAACATGCCATATATCAGAATACTCTAAAAATCTACAATAATGGTGTTAAAATATCTTCATTCTATAGTATCAATAAATGTTAATGGCTTGGGAATTGGGCAGTAGTGCAGCGGATTAAACGCACGTGGTGCGAAGTGCAAGGACTGGTAAGGATCCAGGTTTGAGCCCCCAGCTCCCCACCTGCAGGGGAGTCGCTTCACAGGTGGTGAAGCAGGTCTGCAGGTGTCTGTCTTTCTCTCCTCTTCTCTGTCTTCCCCTCGTCTCTCCATTTCTCTCTATCCTATCCAACAATGACATAAACAACAATAATAATAACTACAACAACAATAAAAATAACAAGGGCAGAAAAAAGTAAATAAATAAATACATACTAAAAATAATAATAAAAAAGAAAACAAATATTAGTGGCTTCAATTCACCTACCAAAAAGCAAAGAGCAGGAAGATGGATCAGAAAACACAACCCAACCATATGTTGTGTACAGGAATTCCACCTATCTCAGCAAGACAAACACAGACTCAAAGTGAAAGGTTGGAAAACTACCATACATGACAATGGACCACAAAAAAGGGCAGGAACAGCTATTCTCATATGTGACACTATAGACCTTAAAATAAATAAATTTTTTCTTTTTTTAAATTTTTTTTATTATTTATTTTTCCTTTTGTTTTCCTTGTTGTTGTAGTTATTATTATTACTGTTGTTGATGTCATTGTTGTTGGATAGGACAGAGAGAAATGGAGAGAGGAGGGGAAGACAGGGGGAGAGGAAGACAAACACCTGCAGACCTGCTTCACTGCCTGTGAAGTGACCCCCCCAGAGGTGGGGAGCCAGGGCTCGAACCAGGATCCTTATGCCGATCCTTGCGCTTCGTGCCACCTGCGCTTAACCCACTGTGCTACCACCTGACTCCCAAAATAAATAAATTTTTTAAAGGTAGGGGTGGACATTACTTAATGCTCAATCAAGAGGGCTTAACGATTATTAACACCTGTGCACCCAATGAGAGGACATCTAAATACATCAAACATCTACTGAAAGAGCTACAACAATATATTAACAGCAACACAATAATAGTAAGGTATTGCCACACCCCAATCTCTCAGCTTGACAGATCATCTAAGTAGAAAATGAATAAAGAAGCAAGCCAGCTAAATGAAGAGATAAACTAGAACTATTTAACATTTTCTGAGTCATTCACCCCAAGAAACTGGAATACACATTCTATTCAAGTCCACATGAGTCATTCTTAAGGATAGACCATATGTTAAGCCACAAAGACAGTGTCAGAAAATTCAAGAGCATTGAAATCATATCAACCATCTTCACAGACCACAGTGGAGTTAAATTAATACTTAACAATAAACAAAAAATTAGTAAAAGTCCCAAAATGTGGAAACTCAACAGTAATCTACTTAACAGCTACTGGGTCAATGAGGAAATTAAGAAAGAAATCAAAACGTTTTGCGAGTCCAATTAAAATGAAGACAATAGCTATCAAAATATTTGGGACATAGCTAAGGCAGTATTGAGAGGGAAATTTATAGCCATTCAAGCACATTTGGAAACAAGTAAAGGCTCAAGTAAGGGACCCAGGTGACACACCTGGTTGAGCGCATGTATTATAATGCACAAGGACCCAGGTTTGAACCCCTGGTCCCCACCTGCAGAGGGAAAGCTTTACAAGTGGTGAAGCAGGGCTGCAGGTGTCTCTTTGTCTCTCTCTTTCTCTATCACCCTCCTCCCTCTTGATTTATGACTGTCTCCATCCAATAAATAAAGATAATAATAAATTAAAAAAAATTTTTTTATGGGGAGACAACATAATGGCTCTGCAAAAGTCTCTCATGCCTGAGGATCCGAAGTCCCAGGTTCAACCCCCAGCACCACCATAAGCCAGAGCTCAGCAGCGTTCTGGTCTCAGTCTCCCTCTCTCATATTAAAGTTAAATAAAGTATTTATATTTAAAAAATATATAAAATTTGTTAATTTATCCTTTCTTAAATAAAAAAAGGCTCAAGTAAACAATCTGATTGCACACCTTAAAGACTTAGAAGAACAACAAAGGAACCCTAAAGCAACCAGAAGGACTTAAATAACTAAAGGTAGGGCAGAAATAAATAACACTGAAAATAAGAAAACCATACAAAAGATCAACAAAAAATAAATATTAGTTCTTTGAAAGAGTGAACAAAATCGACAAACCTTTAGTCAGACTCACAAAACAAAAAATGAAGAAGACCCAAATAAATTTGATTATAAATGAAAGAGGAGATATCACAACAGACACCATAGAAATTCAACATATCATGTGAAGCTTCTATGAACAATTATATGCCACTAAACTAGAGAACCTGGAAGAAATAGGTGAGTTCCTAGATACCTACAAACTTCCAAAATTAAGTAAAGAGGAACTAGATAATATGAACAGGCCAATCACTGCCAACGAAATAGAAACAGTTATCAAAAACCTTAAAAAGAATGAAAGTCCTGAACCATATGATTTTACAAATAAATTCTACAAAATCTTCAAGGAAGAGCTAAACCCTCTTCCTTACCACCATACCAACTTTGTCTACTTCAGCCAAATTGCTACTGGTATAGCCATCCCACTGCTATTGAAATCCTACTGTGGACTGTAACCAGAGATACCAGCCTGAGAAGTCAACCTCACAACTCTTCAAATCTGGTAAGACTTTTCCTAACACATGGGACTACCTACATCCAAGTTATTTAACTAAGTAACAGATACCAGATTAGGGTAAGGTTTAGGGTAGTGAATACAGGTGTACACATATCTATAAAAACAAGGGGCAGTCATAGAACTCAAAGTGCTCAATAATGGTTGAAGTGCCTAAAGAAGGCATCCTAAATTCTGTAACTGAATGCATTCAGAATAAATTATCAGGACAGCCTAGCAGAAAGGCCCAAAAAAGACAGATTCCCAAAACCTAACTCTGGTTGGGCTCAACAAATGATATGCAATGATTAAACAACTGAGAGAAAATCTAAGATAATCAGATAAAGGACTACAAAAGTTGAATAAGGGCAAGAGACTAGCCCACTTAATAATGACCTATTTGGTCAATATCATACCACCTGATCATCTGGGGCCCTAGTTAGGGAATCCTTGGATTCCTGTACACATATGATGAGCCTTGAGCTCTAAAGGGTCCCTCTTTCCACTACCACTGGTCGCTTCCATAAGAAACAGCCCTCTCAGGACCTTGGCTCTACCATAAAGCCCCAGTCTCCGAAGGAAGGCCGGGGGTACCTTGCTCTGCCACTCGAAAAAGACTGGTCCTGAAATGAGTTCAGCCTGCAATGTACCTCAGATGTAACCATGAGCTATAAGCTCACACCCATAGGGACTTAGAGGTTACACAGGTTCTGGAGCTAAATATAAATATGTATTTACATATGGGCCCTGGAGCAGGTAGATGGAGGTAAATAGTTACTTTTAGCTATAGATTTTTTTCTTTTTTTTGTAAGAATGGGAACTACTGCCTGCCCTAATCCAACTTTCTGCTAGCTCCTGGAACCTGGAGTAGTGCAGAAGAGTTGGGGGGGGGGGTGTCTCCATTCTGTAGATAGCTAATAGGCATATTTTAGTTATATTCCAAAGGGCCTATGGCTATGCTAATTTTTTTCCCTGACCCTGAAATCTGATATGCAGGTGGATCCAAGTTATTGTCTGAGAAGATGATGTCATGGCTGGAAAAAGGACCAGAAAGCTGGATCAGGGAAAAGAGTAGTCCCCAAATATAGGAAAGGTGTATAAATATTATTGACTGTAAACTCCATGAATTTTCACTATCACCATTATTATTCAATATGGTGTTGAAAGTTCTTGTGATAGCAATCTGGCAGGATCATGGAATTAAAGGGATACAGATTGGAAAAGAAGAAGTCAAACTCTCCCTATTTGTAGATTGTATAACAATATACGTAGAAAAACCTAAAGAATTCAGCAGGAAGTTTTTGGAACTTATCAGGTAACATAGTAAAGTGTAAGGCTACAAAAGTCAGTGGCATTCCTTTATGCAAACACTCAGCTGGAAGAAGAAGAAATCCAGAACCAATTCCTTTTACTATAGCAACAATAACAACAATAAAATATAACATATAGGAATAAACCTAACCAAAGAAGTGGAAGACTTGTATACTGAAAATTATGAGTCACTATTCAAGAAAATAGAAGAAGACACAAAGAAGTGGAAAGATATTCCATGTTCATGGGTTGGAAGAATTAACATCATCAAAACAAATATACTACTCAGAGCTGTATACAAATTTAATGCTATCGCCATCAAGATTCCAACTACTTTTTCTAGGAGAATAGAACAAAAACTACAAATATTTACCTGGAACCAGAAAAGACCTAGAATTGCCAAAGCAATCTTGAGAAGAAAGAACAAAACTGGAGGCATCACACTCTCAGATCTCAAATTGTATTATAGGTCCATTGTAATCAAAACTGCTTGGTACTGGAAATTGAATAGACACACTGACCAGTGGAATAGAATTAAGAGCCCAGAGGTAAGCAACCACATCTATGGACATCTAATCTTTGACCATTGCATTAAAGAACAAATAAAGAGTACAGCATTTCACTAGCTGGTTAGTCTTTTCCACAGAAGGAAAATATTAATTTTACTCAAGTCTTCATTTTACTGATTCTTTTCTATCTATTGAGTTATTGTGGGTATTACTGGCATAGTCATTTATTTATTTATTTACTTATTTTTGCAGTGAGTTTTATTATTGATGTTTATTTATTTAGTTGCCAGGGTTATCACAGGGCTTCACTGTTTCTGACAGTGTTTTTTTTTTCCCTTTATGAGAGAAGATGAGAAACAGAGAGATAAAAAGGAGGCAGAGAAACAGAGAGGAGACACTTTTATAGCACTGCTACACCACTCATGAAACTTCCCCTTTGCAGGTGAGGACTCGGAGCTTGAGTCCAAGTCCTTGTGCACTGTGAAGTGTGAACTTCACTGATCCTATTTTTATTTCCCCATCTTCAGTATCACTTTATTGAGAGAATGTTGATTTACAGGATTGTTGTTGCCACAAGGGGTCCTATCCACATTTCCATAAGATAGATATCACTATGTTTTACTCTTGACAGTCTTTTTTTCTTGGCCAACTAGAGAAATTTAGAGAACCCTGAGCTAGATTAGAAAACAAACAAACAAACATTGCTCAGAAGCTGAGGTAGCAGTTCTGAAGGATCTGTTGACCTGTGGTATACTCACCTTGTCTAACATCTCCTGGGTATGTGCTGCTGAGACACAAAACCGAGTCCGAGCTTCTGCAAGAGGAGTGGCTGGAAATCCAACAACCACCACCGCAATTTTTCTATTTAATAGATGTCTTGCAAAAGCCCTAGGGGAAAAGTAAAATAATGAGATTGAGTTAGAGATGACAAAGTTATGTT